>NW_027435889.1:578200-864536 GCF_964199755.1 Larus michahellis
TTCATTCCTGGGGGACCCTGAAAAACTCTGCGATTCAGCAAATGGAAAACTCCCATAGTTTTACAAGGAGAAGTGGCCAGGCCTTGACTGGGGGCAGGATCACCCCACAGATGAGGGCATGCCGTGACCTGACTGGCCGAGGACTGACCCCGAGGAGAAGGGCCTGGGCATTACGAGGGATGCAACTTTAGCCAGTGGTACATGCGGACCGTGAACTGGACTAGCTGCACACAGGGCTGCATTAGAGGGCACATGGCCACCCAGACAAGGCACTTATAATCCCCCTTGACGCAGCACTGGTGTGGCCACATCTGGACTCGTGTCTGTGTCTCGTGTGTCATGTGTCTGTGTGCGGGGCTCTCTGTTCTGAAGGAAGGAGGAGGAACTGGAGAAGCTCCAAAGGACGTTGGAGGAGTAACTGGAGAAGCTCCAAAGGACGTTGGCCAGGATGGGGTTTGGGGCCTGCGTGGGGAAGCTGAGGGAGCTGGTGTGACAGAGAGAAGACTTCACCGAGAGGTTCAAATTAACAATTTATTTGGACTTCACTCACAGGTCCGATACGCCCCTACTGCAAGTTCTTATGGGTACAATGAAAGACTGCACTATTGCAATTTAAGGGGAAAAGAACAAAATAATTCACAGAATACGCTATTACCACCTAACAAGTGATCCCAAAAAGTAACAACACAAACCACCAGCGCACTAGATATGAATACCTTAATGAATGCACAAATCACGATCTTAGATGCTAGACATCATATGTACATTATAAATCACTTACCCTCTCTCTCAGGTAAGGCCACTCAATCCCGGGATGTTACCTTGCACAGCGTCCTGGACAAGGGGGGGCAGAATCTCCTACAGGCCAGCTGTATCTTTGGAAGATCCCCCCACACTTTTCTCCCCAAAACTTTGGACTCAAATATCCTTTTTCCGGGACTGTGCTTGAATGGATTACACTATCTGGGATGATTATCTCTGGTGGTTTGATGGCCCCTCAGATAGCAATGTTTATTTTGTGATGTCTGGTCTCAAACTCACTGAATAGTGGTGGGACTTGACTCAGGGCATTTTGTTTGTTAAAGGCACCATTTGGTTTCAGTTCTTACTGTAACGCAGTGTTGAGACCACCCAGGCTGAGCCATCTCCACAGCTCCCCCGAAGTTGTCTCTGCATAGATAGGGATCAATAAGCCTCTGCCAAGGCGAGATGGAGCTGAGTCGAATGACAGCTCCCTGCATCTCACCTTTTGTGTTCTGAAACCAGTGTAGCCAGGTGCTCCCATTCAGCTGGGCTTCTGTACCTTTTGAAGTGGAGGCCCAGGGCTCTCTAGCAGTAGCCTGCACCTGCTTGAAGGGTGGCTTCAGAGATCATGGAGATTTTCCTGGTACTGAGAAGAGATGGAAACCTCAGCAAAGTGCAGCTTGGAAGGTTCCGACTGCATGTGAGGAAAAAGAAATCTCACTCAAAGGGTTGCACTGTGGTGCAAGCGGTCACCCAGAGGGAGTCTGTATTAGCCCATGGCTTTGTGTTTCAAGGAACAGCCGGTGAGAGTGGAGAGACATCAGAAAAGATATGGAAATGCTGGGGTGAGAGCGATGTGGGAAAGCACGATGGGTGTCTGCAGCCTGCAAGGAAAGAGGTGCAGGCATGGGACAGTGATGGACAGCCTGCAGTAGAGGTGGCCTAGGGCTCTGGCAATGTTAAGAAGCCCAACAGCACCAAGCTCATTGTCCCCTTGGCTATGGCAGTTGCCTCTGCCACCAAGGCCTACTAGAAAAAACTTTATTTTGAAGCTCTGGGCTTGGTTTCTGCTTCACTCTTGCATGAGGAAGCCAGGAGGTGTTGCACAGCCCCCCTACACTTGGCCTTGCTCACCCTCACACCCCACTACCCCCAGGAAGAGCCCTGAGCCACACCTGAGGGGCAGGATCTGCCTTCCCAGGGCCTGAGGGTCAGGTTTGGCCTTTCTGCTTCATCAAACAAAGCAACAGTTTTCTCCACATTACAGCCACCTGCACAGTGCCTTTGCCTTCCTGCAATCCCAGCCTCCAGCTATCTCCTCTAACGAGTCCATGGGGAGACTTTGTCAGCAGTGGCCCTCAGTGGGGCCCATTAATGCTTCAAGGTACTTGCGTTTTCATTCTGATTTCTTGAACAGTTTTTTCAATCTTCTCTCAGTATCTGAGGTTCGTGGACTCAGAGCTAAATACGCCATGGGGCTCATTAAAGTACAGAAAGCCCTAACAAGCTGTTTCCCTTCTTTTAATTTCCTTCAAGTCTTCAAGACTTCCTCAGCTAATTTGAGTTTTTTCATAGTGTAGTTAAGAAGGAAGATTTCAAAGAGAACCTAATATATTATTATTATTATTATTATTATTATTATTATTATTATTATTATTATTATTATTATTTTAAATTTATTTTTCAGTTTAGAGAAGAGGTGATAGAAGTATTCTGCAATTGATATTGATCCAGAGGTCTGGATGGCTAGGAAAAGCAGTCCCTTGAGGTGACACTGTGTGGACATCCTTGCTCCTCACCCCCACAACCCCACCATCTCTGTCATTGGCCAACTGGGATTTACATCAGTGTCCTTCCATCAGACTTCTCCACTGGTCTCTGCAGCTGGATGTTACAGCTCCATTGCACCAACTCCCACCTGATCCCCTTAGAGACCTGGCTGCGCCCAGGCACAGAACAATTTTTCCTCTTTGCAAGCAAAGCAAAGTAAAGAATAATCATATTTGATAAACACTAAAACACCCTCTGCAGCCATATGCTAAGTACAAGCTGCCTCTAATGAGGTTGCTTTTCTACGAGGGATAATCTTATGAGAAATAGGTATGAACAGAGAGGTATAAAGAGTTGGCTACAGGAGCTAATTAGACTGAAGGACAGGCAAACTTTTAACTACGTGAAGCTCAAAGCAGCAGCTGGATGGGTGACAGGAACCTGAATGGACAAAGAGAAGGAGAAAACGGGAGTATAGTAGAAAAGGCCCTTGTCTAGACAGTCTGCACGGAAAAGATGACTTTAGAGATGGTCATTGTATCAGGACAGGTGAAAACATATGAAAGATTAGAGAAATTAAGTACACTATATAACAGGCAGAATAGTGGTAATGAAGTTCCAGGGGAAGATTGAGATTTCTGTGGAATATCCTTCTTGAAATGTCATGGGCTTGGTGGAGGTCTCTTGTGAGAGAGGACAAGCCAATGTTGCACCCAACTCTGAAAGAAACCAAAAGTGCAACCCCGGGAACTACAGGCTGTACAAGCTCAGTTTGGTGAGGAGTAAACCATCAATATCTCTTGGGCGATATTCCTGGGTGCCTAAAAGAGAAGACCACATCCAAAAGGAGCCAGCCTGGACTTTCAAAGGGTAAATCATGGTTCACCAGTCTGACTGCCTTCATCATGGAGTAACATCATTTGTGCATGAGGGGAGAAGAGTGGATGCCGTTCACTTCAACTTCAGCAAGATTTTTGACATGATCTCTCTTGTACTCAAGTTAGGACAGTACAGTCTGGAAGGGCAGACAAAGGGATGGTAAAACACCAGTTGGATGACGAGGCCGGGAGAGCAATGGTGAAGGGGTCATACCCTACCTGGAGGCCACTGGGACATACTGTGGGGCAGCACACGAAGCTCTCCTGGGCCCTGTTCAGTTTAACACCTGTATCCATGACCCAAAGGAGGTAACTCCCACCATGCTTAAGAACAACAAATGCCGCATTCTGCACCTGGGATGAAATAATGCTGGACACAATATAGACTGGGAGAGGAGTGGCTAGAAAGCAGCCCTGCAGAAAGGGATCTGGGGGCGCTGGTCGACAGCAGGCTCGATGGGAGTCAGCAGTGTGCCCCGGCAGCCACGAGGGCAAACTGCATCCTGCGGTGCGTCACACACAGCATAAGCAGCTGGTGGTTATCCCACTGTATTGAGCACTGGTGCGACCTCAACCTTGAGCACTGTGTGCAGTTCTGGGCCCCACAATGTAAGAAGGATGTGAAGGTACCCAAATGTGCCCAGAGGACAAAGCTGGTGAAAGGGCTGGAAGGCCTTCTTTATGGTGAGGGTGACAGAGCCCTGGAACAGGCTGCCCAGGGAGGGTGTGGAGTCCCCTTCTCTGGAGACATTCAAGACCCGCCTGGATGCAGCCCTGAGTCATGTGCTCTGGGCAATCCTGCTTTAGCAGGGGAGTGGGACTAGATGATCTCTAGAGGTCCCTTCCAACTCTGAAATTCTGTGAAAATTCTGTGAAAATTCTGTGAATCTGTATCTGGGACACGACTGAAATGATTACCGCAGATGACAGAAATCACCCTAGCGAAGGTGCAGCTACCCTCTGGAGACCCACCTGCCAGTCAATGAGCCTTTCAGAGAGCAGAGGGTGGCACAGAAACCAATGCTGATCCTAGGATGTGGTCACCAGTAGTAAACACGGCGTACATGGCAAAGGTGCAGAAAAGAGTACTAACGCCATGACGAGCAGACATAGTCCTTTCCCTAGTCATGAAGCTGGCCATCAGCTGGGCCAGGGTGGTGGTGCAGTAGCACATCTCCAGGGAAGATAAATGCCTCAAGAAGAAGCCCATGGCAGTGTGCAGATGCTGGCTTTCCCGCATGATGGTGATGATGACGATGAGAGCGTTCCAAAATGCACACACCATGCAGGTCATAAGGGAGATGAGGAAGGGATTTGTCTAAGGGCTGGCAACATTCCTCATTCCATAGCTATGGGAGACTCCATGCTTGTCCTATTGCCCTTTCTCCATGGAATTTTTTATGTCCTTCTTTTCCCCTCTAACCCTGTAGGGAAATTGCGAGGAACAACATTTAGTTCGGTTTTAGATGCTTGGGTGTCAGACAGATAAGTCACTGCAAATACATTTCTTTGTTTGATTAAAGAAGGAGTATAGATCCTCGTTCACATAGTCACTGGGTCATACCGGTGAGGTAGATTATAATGAAGTCAAAGTGGGGTGTCCACAATTCTTTGTGGACAACATTATCATAGGCAAAAAAAGAAAGAAAAGAAAAAATCTCACCCAACAACAATGACAACAACAAAAACTAATAAAGGAAGGCTGGGCCTATAATGAGTTACATTATGAGTCATATGCTGAAGAACATGAACACTCTGCAGCTTCTGAAAACCATCCAGTCACCAGTTTCCACAGGGCATCCTTGAGATCCTGGTTCCTCATGCTGTAGATGAGGGGGTTCACTGCTGGAGGCACCACCGAGTACAGCACAGCCACCACCAGGTCCAGGGATGGAGAGGAGGTAGAAGAGGGCTTCAGGTAGGCAAACATGGCAGTGCTGACAAACAGGGAGACCACGGCCAGGTGAGGGAGGCATGTGGAAAAGGCTTTGTGCCGTCCCTGCTCAGAGGGGATCCTCAGCACGGCCCTGAAGATCTTCATGTAGGACACTACAATGAACAGAAAACACCCAAAGACTAAACAGGAACTAACCACCAGAAGCCCAGCTTCCCTGAGGTTGGAGTCTGCGCAAGAGAGCTTGAGGATTGGGGGGATTTCACAGAAGAACTGGTCCACAGCATTGCCCTGGCACAGGGGTAGGGAAAATGTACTGGCCGTGTGCAGGAGAGCAGTGAGAAACCCACTGCCCCAGGCAGCTGCTGCCATGTGGACACAAGCTCTGCTGCCCAGGAGGGTCCCGTAGTGCAGGGGTTGGCAGATGGCCACGTAGCGGTCATAGGACATGACAGTGAGAAGATAAAACTCTGCTGCAGCACAAAAAAAGAAAAAAAAGACCTGTGCAACACATCCTGTGTAGGAGATGGCCCTGGTTTCCCGGAGGGAATTGGCCATGGCTTTGGGGACAGTGGTGGAGATGGAGCCCAGGTCAAGGAGGGCGAGGCTGAGGAGGAAGAAGTACATGGGGGTGTGGAGGCGGTGGTCACAGGCAATGGCCGTGATGATGAGGCCGTCGGCCAGGAGGGCAGCCAGGTAGATGCCCAGGAAGAGCCCGAAGTGCAAGAGCTGCAGCTCCCGTGTGTCTGCGAATGCCAGGAGGAGGAACTGGGTGATGGAGCTGCTGTTGGACATCTGCTGTTTCTTGGCATGGGGGCTCTGTCCAAAGGAGGAAAAAAAATGCAAAAAAAATTAGGACAGACGCCTTATAGGAAAGACAATCTCCTTTTCAGGGATTATGTGTTTTTAATTTTTTTTTAAGTGTTTTTTACTATCACATCTGGTGACTGTTCTATTGAGGGGTAGAAATCCTCATTTTTATGACTCATTATCCCACAGGAGAGCTCTGCCTTTCTGGGGGCAGCTGGCAAGCCCAGCAGGACAGGCAAAGCAGAGAGTCTGGGGTCCCAGAGACGAGATGTTCTGAGGGGAGAGTCAGCTCGTTGCCCAGCAGACAATGCCCAGAAGACATCTCCAGTGAAGGACCAAAGGAGAGCTGCCTGAGCCCCCCCTCCCCCAGTCCACGTTGGCAGTTTCCCCCCAGCCCTTGCCCATGTCTCTGCTGCCTGGAGCTGCCCCTGCCAGGAGCTGCTTCTCTGTGCCCACGTCTCCTCCCTCTCCCTGCTCCCACAGCCCATCCCACCCGCTGGGGGCTCAGCTCTGCCCTGCAGACCCCTCCTGGCAGCAGGGCACTGCCCAGGGCCATCTCCCTCTTTGTGGCTCCTCAGGAGGAGATCAGAGAAAGCCTGATGCTGGAAGCAAAGGTGCTGCTGGTGCTGTGTGTAGGGAGAGGAGGGGCTGAAGGCACTTTGTGAGCTTTCTGGCAGATCTGCTGATCCCTCAGTGGAACAGTGACAGCTCCTTTCCCTCAGGAGACAGCTGAGAGCACAGACCCTGCAATGTCTTCATCTTCCAGGCAGCCCCTGCCTTGTCTTTCCTCTGTAAATGCTGCCTCTGCCAGTGCTCTGGGGGAGATCTGCAGCTGTGGGCAGCCCTGACCCACACAGCACACTCGAAAAACAGCCAAAGGACCCTGCCCTGAGGGGAGTCTCTCCTTTTACCCAGAGCTTCTCCCCACAGAAGCTCGGGAGGGAACTCCTTGGGCAGGCTGAGAGCTGACCCTGGCAAGCAGCAGAGTCCCTGCCCCGGCACACAGAGCCCTGGGCTGCAGGGACCCTGCGCTCAAGGACAGCCCTGGGCACCCCTGCCTGCACACCCACCTGTCTTCAAAACCCTGCCACAGTCCCTCGCAGAAGGCAGCCCTCCTTCATTGTCACTGCGATGGTGCAGCAGGGCATCCCTGCTCGGAAGCACACCCTAGAACCTCCCTCCAGGAGACTCCCCTGCATTGCCCTACAGCCAGAGACTGACTGTGTCAACAGGTGTGAAGATTTCCCCAAGAACGAGCTCAGAACTCTCCTCCCACTCCCAGCTGCCTTTATCCTCTCTGTGCCTGGCTCCTCTTGGGTGCCTGCAGGCAGTGCCCTCAGCCCTGCTGCGCTTGGCAGAGGAGCTGCTCCTGGGCAGAGCTGTCTCTCTGCAGCGCTGCCTGCTTGCCATCAGCTCCCTCCATGCCAGGAGCCCAGCCCAGCTCAGCAGCAGAGGACCAGCCCAAGGCAGCCCTTTCTCTGCCCCCTGTGGGCTCCCTCCAGGTGTCCCTGGGGCTCCAGGGGAACCTGCTGGGAAACAGGATGAAGTAACCACTGATGTTCCATCCTTCAGCTGGGCAGAGACACTTCTTTCCTGCAGTTGCATTTCTCAATTAGACAGATATAGGTCCAAGAATACTTTTTTTGTTTCATTGTTTAATAGGACACCCAGACAATGCTGGGTAAGAATCTGCTTTAACTCTTCTGAGAAAAGCGATTCAGCTGAGTCAATGGAGGGTCCTCATCCTGGGCTCGTAGGCCTCTGAGTTAAAGGAGGAGCATGGCACAAACCCAGTGGAGGTGGGATTCCTCTCGTCTCACTTCAGATGTGCCCCAAATAGGCTCCTGTATGTGAGCTCCTTGTCTCAGCTCCCTTGCTAAGGAATGGAGATGGAGGGCAGGAGTCAGATGTTCTGACACAGACACCTGGGGACACATTTGGTGCCAGAGGTGACCAAGATGCATGCTGGTCACCGCAAGCTCTAATGCAACAGTTCATAGAGACAGGGCAGTATCTGGGGGCATCTTCTTGGAGGCTGGTCAGAAAATATTTTGGCCAACTTCGATGAGAGGAGACAACCACATGTAGGACAAGTGAACCTGTAACTCTTCCTTATGTCCAGGGCAGCCCATGGAGGGACTCAGCTGACCAAATGGAGTCATGTGGCACAGGGACAGCAGAGTCTCTCTCATTGTGGTAATTGTCTTATGTGCCTAACCTTCATGTCCTAACCTAACTCAGGGCAGCTGAATCTTACTTTAATTGACACATTCAGGCCTGTGGTGCCATGGGAGGTGCCAGGGCTCTCCAGCACAACTGCATGCAGCTGACATGGACAGCACAGGTCCTGTACAGGAGCCCCGACCCCATCCAGACTAGCTGTGGGACAGGCATCCCCCAGGGCATCTCAGACAGAGGTGCTGCCTTTGGGCCACTGAGTGAATCCCACCACTGCAGTGACGCAAGGGCTGTCCCTTCTCTTTACGGTAGATGCCGGACATGGAATGAATACCAAGCACATCACACCAGGGTCTCCACACGTGTTCCTTCACTCTCACACTCTGCTGGTTCTTCTCTCCTCCAGAGTTTAAACATCCCCTTGATGATACAATCATGGATCAGGCCAATGATTTTCACAGTGGACCTCAATCACAGGATTTCCACACTCAAGGACATTGTCAACATCATCTCTTCCTTCCTGAGATCAGCTTCACCTCCACCACAGGCCCTCAGGCCTGCAGAGACGCAACAGACATCAAAGCCCTCTCCTGCTCAGACTGACTGCTGAGCTCTGTTTCTCTCTGGCTCATCAGAAAGCAGGGTTTGTTCTCTTTGAGAGAACCTCATTTCTTCTTCACACGACTATCTCCCATCCACTCCAGCATGTCTCTGCTCTGAGCAAAGCCTTTGCACAACTGAGGTCTTGAGGTCTTGGAAGAAGGTTTTCCCACTGCAATTTTGCTCTCAGCGCAAATGTGCCACAGCTGAGGTGCTGCAGCCCAGACATGCCCCTGATGCCTTCAGCCTGGGGCACAGAGAGGAGGAGCTGGAGCTGTGTGTGCAACCTCTTCCTTCCACTTGGAGGGAAGAACAGCTGAGGGGTGTTGGGACAGCTCACATGCCTGGGCTGCTGTGATGGGTGGGCTCAGGATGACCAGGAGGCCAGGAAGGTCAGGAGGGGTTTGCCCTCAGTGTGAAGGATCTGCTGAGATGTGTGCAGCTCCTCTATGGAATGAATTGGTTGGGTGAGCCCCTGTGGGTGAGTGTCAGAGGAGAGACTAATAAGGGTGACATTGTGGTGGGAGGCAAAGAACCTGTTGAAGTCCCCTTGTAGACTTTAATTGTCCTGGAATTCAGTGGAAGGAGACCAAAACAGCATGCAAACAGTCCTGGATTTTTCTGGAAGGTCTTGGTCAAGGCACAGCTCGGGGCACAACTCTTTATAGCACAGCTGCCAGTGTGGTCTACAATGGTGATGTCATCTGCAGCTGTTACTCTCAAAGAAGAAAGAGCTGGACATGGATGTGAAAACCAGTGTCAGCCTTGGCTGTCATGACCATGAAGTTGTGGGGTCTCACCTGGGAAATAGTGGGGTCTCCCCATGGGGAAGCTCCATAGGAAAAGGAAACATATGAGAGGTCGATGAAGAATTAAAACAAAGGAGGAATTTAGAAATAAGGGAGGTTTTAGAAAAGCCAGAGCTCCCCTGGACTTCAAGGGCGCAAGGACGGGGAGTTAATTCTTGAGGAACAGTTAAGGAAGTAAATGAAAATTATTGACCACCACAGAAGCGTGTCACTAGTGTTGAGTAGAGAGGAAGGATCACTTCCCGCGACCTGCTGGCACTGCTCTTCCTAACACAGCCCAGGAGGCTGTAGGCCTGCTTTGCTGCAAGGGCACACTGCTGGCTGTCGGTCAGCTGCCTGTCTCCCAGAACACCAAAGGTCCTTCTCTGCCAAAGTGTTGAGAAGCTCTCAGTCACTCAGCCCCCAACTTACACGGGTGCAGGGGACTATCTCTCCCTGGGTCCAGGGCTTGCTTTTCCCTTTGCTGAACTTCGTGAGGCTCTTCTCTGTCCAGTTTCGGACATGCCAATAATTATCACAGTCTGCCTGAATCAAAGGATGTGACATGGACATTTTCAACTAATGGAAATGTTGTTTTTTCATATGAAAACCAGTGCCAGCCTTGGCTGTTGTGACCATGAAATAGTGGGGTCTCACCTCCCAAGGAGAATAGAAGAATGCAGATGACAGACCTCAGAGGAGCAGACTTTGGCCTAGTCTTCTGAATTTTTTTAAGGGAGCCCATGTGAGCAGCACAGAAGGGCAGCAGAGGGTCTGCAGTACAGTGGTCTGCAAGGACAGCGTCTTTCAAGTACGAGAGTGTGGTCATACCCATAGTCAGGACAAGAAGCAGAGCTACCAGAAGAAGAGCTGGGGGAAACAAGACACTCATGGGGAAGCTCCATAGAAAAAAAGAAGCATGAAGAGGTGGATGCAAGGATGAAAACAAAGGAGGAATTGAGGAATATGGCTGGTTTTACAAAAGCCAAAGCTCCCGTAGAGTTGACACTTGCAAGGGATTTGAAGGGCATAACAATGAGCAGGTACTCCTTCAGGAACACCTGAAGAATAAACAAAGATAATGTGTGGTCATGGCCAAATTTGCAGAGAGTAGGTGTAGATAGGTACGAGGTACTCTTGTCCTGCGTCTTCACCAGCAAGGTCTCCCAGTTCTGTGTGCCTAAGGGGCAGAACCCCACGCAAAATCCAGCAGATCAAGTCAGGGGCTACATAGGTAAGGTCAACCTTTGGTAGTCCATTGGACCAGACAGGATGAATCCAAGGATGTTGAGAGACCAGGCTGATGTCACAGCAGGGCTGCTCTGCTCCATTTTGGATCATTTTGCATGGCTGGGCAGCAGCTCTGTGGAAATGGCCCTCGGGCTCCTTGAGTTTTATCAGGCCAAACAAGAGCCAGCAGCAAAGGCGGCCAACAGCATCTGAGGCTGTATGAGCAGGAGCACAGCCAGAAGAAGTGATTATCCTGCTCTGCTCAGCACCTTTTACACCACACCCTGCCCAGTGACAGTGAGACAATGGCAAACAGGAGCCAGCTCACTGGAGGGCCACTACGGTGGTAACCCTTCCATTGGCCCATTGTCCTTTAAGTGTTTGTGTGATTTCCATAACAACAGCAGCATATACCAAAACAAAAAAACATTAAAGCAACAACATCATTGATGGGCCTAAATATAAATACCTGCCCTGGAGCAGTCTACATCTGTGGTAGCCCCTCTGGGCAATGACAATGGAATCAAAGAATCAGCATCACAGAATAGTAGGGGTTGGAAGGTTTGAAGGGGTAAGATCTGTTCAGATGATGTTTAGACTTCTGTGACACTGACTGTGAAAACATTCATGAGAGGCCTTTACCCTAGTTACAACCAGTAACCTGAAGCCCCACAACCACCTCTAAGTGAAGGTAGTAGGGTAGAAAACAAGCAAGACAAATTGTAGCAGGGCTGAGTAGAGAGGAAGGATCACCTCCACCGACCTGCTGGCAGTGCTCTTCCTAGTGCAGCCCAGAAAGCCATTGGCCACCTTTGCTGCAAGGGTGCAAAGCCTGGCGAAGAGAAGGCTTTGGGGAGACCTAATAACAGCCTTCCCACATCTTCTTGGCTAGCATCAAGAAAATCACTATTGTGCGTGATGGGAGGATGAGGGCCAATGGCATCAGCTGAAATAAATGAGCAAAACATCCTCCCTGCCAAGACAGGCAAACACTGGAGAGGATTTCCCAGAGAGCTTGTGTCATCTCCATCCTTGGAGCTTTTCAAGCCCAAAATGAAGGAAGCCCTGAGCAACCTGGTCTGACCCCATAGCTGAGCCTGCTGTGAGCAGGAGGGTGGTCTAGAGATCTTCTCAGCTTCCTTCCAGCATGAATGATTCCACATCTCACTCCACCATGGATCTTTTCTTCATGAGGGGAGGGAAATCAGTCAGGTTGCTGGTGACCATTGAAGTCAATCACAAAGTCTGGTCAGACTTTCTTATCCCACTCTGGGCATAGTTGCTCAGATGCAGCACTGCTTCGCAGGTCCCCCCAAACAGCCCTGATCTTTGCCATTGCTTCACCATTTCCTTTTCACTCTTTTCCCACTCACAGGTTCTTCCCTTTGACCATCCATGTACCCTCCCATGGGCAAATACCCCACCTCTATTTACCCTTTCCTCCATCGTCCTAGTTCGCCCTCCTTTGTACTTTCATTTGGTGTTTCCGAACTTCTCACCATGGGAATGTGTACCTTGGTGAACAATGGCATTGATCAAGTGCCTCCTTTTATTATCTGTAGTGTCCTGCAATTCCTCATGCTGCTATCTTGTCAGAGGCAGCACATGTCAGGGAGAGCCATCTGCACGCACACATTAACGACTGGCCCAACGGAGCTTCATTCCTGGGGGACCCTGAAAAACTCTGCGATTCAGCAAATGGAAAACTCCCATAGTTTTACAAGGAGAAGTGGTCAGACCTTTCCTGGGGGCAGGATCACCCCACAGATGAGGGCATGCCGTGACCTGACTGGCCGAGGACTGACCCCGAGGAGAAGGGCCTGGGCATTACGAGGGATGCAACTTTAGCCAGTGGTACATGCGGACCGTGAACTGGACTAGCTGCACACAGGGCTGCATTAGGGGGCACATGGCCACCAAGACAAGGCATTTATCTTGTCTGAGGGCAATAAAGAACGATTTCAGGGCCTTGGGATGGCTTGTCAAGGGTTCAGGAGTACAAATTGTGTTCTCCTCTGCCCTTCCAGTTTTGGGGACTGACGAATGTGTAAACAAGAAAATCAGACAGATCAACACTTGGCTCCAAAACTGGTGCTATGAGCAAGGCTTTGGGTTCAGTGATCATAGTTTGATCTACAGGACACCAGGCCTGCGTGCTAAGAATGGGAAAACCCTATCCCAAAAGGGGAAAAGGGGACTAGGCCAAGAGTTAGCACGGCTCATGGACAGGGCTTTAAACTAGAAATGAAGGGGGAAGGGGATAAAACCAGGCCCACTAGTAATGAGCCTAGGGATAAAGGGCCAAGGATGGGGGTGAAATTGGTAGTCCAGCTGAAGTGCATCTACACGAATGCACATAGCATGGGCAAGAAACGGGATGAGCTGAAAGCCATTGTGCAGCAGGACAGCTATGATGTAGCCACCATCACGGAAACATGGTGGGATGACTGTCACGACTGGAATGCTGCGATGAATGGCTATAAGCTCTTCAGAAGGGATAGGCAAGGAAGGAGAGGCGGGGGTGTGGCTCTGTACATTAGGGAATGTTTTGATTATATAGAGCTAGATTCCAGTCGAGTGCTTATGGGTAAGGATGAAGGGGAAGGCAAATAAGGGAGATCTTGTGCTGGGAGTATGCTATAGACCACCCAACCAGGATGAGGAGACAGATGAAGTATTCTATAAGCGGCTGGCTGAAGTCCCGCAATCGCCAGCTCTTGTTCTGGTCGGGGACTTCAACCTGCCGGGTATCTGCTGGAAATATAACACAGCAGAGAGCAGGCAGGCTAGGAGGTTCCTCGAGTGCATGGAAGAGAACTTCCTGACACAACTGGTAGGTGAACCTACCAGGGGAGGTGCCTTGCTAGACCTACTGCTCACAAACAGAGAAGGACTAGTGGGAGATGTGGTGGTGGAAGGTCGACTTGGGTTTAGTGATCATGAAATGGTCAAGTTTTCAATTTGTAGCGATGTAAGGATGGGGGTTAGCAAACCTCCACCTTGGACTTCCGGAGGGCGGACTTTGACTTGTTCAGTACACTGGTTGAGAGAGTCCCTTGGGAGACAGTCCTGAAGGGCAAAGGGGTCCAGAAAGGCTGGACGCTCTTCAAGAAGGAAATCTTAAAGGCCCAGGAGCAGGCCGTCCCCAAGTGTCGCAAGTCTAAAGGGCAGAGAAAATGGCCAGTCTGGATGAATAAGGAACTTCGCATGGAACTTAGGAATAAAAGGAGGGTTTACCCTCTTTGGAAGAAGGGACAGGCAACTCAGGAGGAGTACAGAGATCTCATTAGGTTGTACAGAGAGAAAATTAGGAAAGCAAAAGCCCAGCTGGAGCTCAACTTGGCCACTAACATTAAGGACAACAAAAAACACCCCAGGGTGTTCAACCTCCTGAGCTGGAAGATAAGGATGGAGAGCAGAACAACCCACCCATAACACAGGAGGAAGTAGTCAATGATCTGCTTCTGCACCTAGACGTACATAAGTCTATGGGGCCGGATGGGATTCACCCAAGAGTACTCAGGGAGCTGGCGGGAGAGCTCACCAAGCCTTTCTCCATCATTTATCAACAATCCTGGTCAACAGGGGAGGTACCAGATGACTGGAGGGTGGCTAATGTGATGCCCATCTGCAAGAAGGGTCGGAAGGTGGATCCGGGGAACTACAGGCCTGTCAGCCTGACCTTGGTACCAGGAAAGATCATGGAGAGGATCATCTTGAGTGAGCTCTCACAGCAAGTGCAGGGCAGCCAAGGGATCGGGGCCAGCCAGCATGGCTTTAGGAAAGGGACGTCCTGCTTAACCAACCTGATCTCTCCCTATGACCATGTGACCCGCCTTCTGGATGCGGGGAAGGCTGTGGACGTTGTCAATCTGGGCTTTGGTAAGGCCTTTGACACTGTCCCCCACAGCATTCTCCTGGAGAAGCTGGCAAATCCTGGCATAGACAAGTGTACTCTTTGCTGGGTTAAAAACTGGCTGGATGGCCGTGCCCAGAGAGTTGTGATTAATGGGGTGAAATCCTCTTGGTGGCCGGTCACCAGTGGTGTCCCTCAGGGCTCAGTTTTGGGGCCGGTTTTGTTTAATGTCTTTATCAATGATGTGGATGAGGGGATTGAGTGCACCCTCAGTAAGTTTGCAGATGACACCAAACTGGGTGGGGGTGTTGATCTGCTTGAGGGTAGGAAGGCTCTGCAGAGGGCCCTGGACAGGCTGGATCGATGGGCCAAGGCCAACTGTATGAGGTTTAATAAGGCCAAGTGCCGGGTCCTGCATTTCAGTCACAACAACCCCAAGCAACGCTACAGGCTTGGGGAAGAGGACCTGGGGGTGCTGGTGGACGGCCAGCTTAACATGAGCCAGCAGTGTGCCCAGGTGGCCAAGGAGGCCACCAGCATTCTGACTTGTATCAGGAACAGCGTGGCCAGCAGGAGTAGGGAAGTGATGGTGCCTCTGTACTCGGCACTGGTGAGGCCTCACCTCGAGTGCTGTGTTCAGTTCTGGGCCCCGCTGTACAAGAGGGACATTGAGGTGCTGGAGCGTGTCCAGAGGAGAGCTACCAGGCTGGTGAGGGGTCTGGAGACCAGGGCATATGAGGAGAGGCTGAGGGAGCTGGGCATGTTTAGCTTGGAGAAGAGGAGGCTGAGGGGAGACCTCATCGCCCTCTACAACTCCCTGAAAGGAGGGTGTAGAGAGGTGGGTGTTGGCCTCTTCTCCCGGGTGAATAATGACAGGACCAGAGGAAATGGTCTGAAGTTGCGGCAGGGGAGGTTTAGGTTAGATATTAGGAAGAATGACTTTACTGGAAGAGTGGTCAGGCACTGGAACAGCCTGCCCAGGGAGGTGGTTGAGTCCCCATCCCTAGAGGTATTTAAGACACGTCTAGATGTGGCACTTCAGGGCATGCTCTAGTGGCAGAGATTGTAGGTTGTTTGGTTGGACTCGATGATCTTAAGGGTCCTTTCCAACCCTGAAGATTCTGTGATACTGTGTTGAATTTCAGGCTGGGTTTTTTGGGGTTGGGGTTTTTTCGGTTTGGGTTTTAGACTTTTTTGGGTTCAAATTTTTGGGTTGGATTTTGGGTTGGATTATTGGGTTTGGATTTTTAGCTCTGTGTGGGCGTGTCAGGCAATCTTTGTGACATGACAGCGGCAGGGCCAGCGCTGAATGTCTGGCGGTGGTGGCATGGCAACTGCTGATCTGCTGCCCGCAGTGGTGGGGCTGCCATCAGAAGGGACATGTTCAAGCAGGTCAGGTTCCTCCAACCCCGTCCAAGCTGGCCTTGACCCCTGGGATTTTGGGTCGGTTGCGTTGGATATTGGGGTGGATTTTGTTTTGTTGGGTTGGATTTTGGGTTGGATTTTGGATTGGATTTTGGATTTTTTTGGGTTGGATGTTTGCAGTTGGATTTTTTGGGCTTGGATTTTTGGGGTGGATTTGGGTTTTTTTCAGTTAGATTTTGGGTTGGATTTTGGGGTTTTTGGGTTGGATTTTTCGGGTAAGAAATTTCGAGTTGGTTGGGTTGAATCCTGCCCAGCCCCATCCTTGGCTATTGAGCCATGAAGGAAGATGCAAAAGGGCTCAGCAAGCGTGAACATCGTACGGCTGGGGCTGCTCGGCACTATGAACAGCATGGCCAGCGCAGGGTCACTCCATGTTCACAGGGCACCGCAGCCCCCTCCCTCTACAGAGCAGCACCGCCAGCTCGGGGCCCTGCGAGGAGCATGAGGAGGCAACCATGAACGGCCAGCCAGGCCAGCAGAGACACACTCACCTGGGGAAAGGCTCTCTGTGGAGAAGGGGTGTCCCTGGAGAAGAGCAAGGGAGCATTTGTTTGCCTGCAGGGAGGAATCCATGAGAAAGAGAAACTCTTTCTGCAGGCACACGCCTGGGGCAGGCTGCTCTGTCGCTGGGCCAGGGTGTTTGACCTGGCCTGGGGAGAGGGGCTGGAACTGGGGGAGCTCAGGCAGTCTGTGGTGGGGATCTCCTGGACTTGAGACCAGGGATCACGAAGTTTCACTAACCTCCTTTTCCTCCTGCTATGTTCAGCCTCCAGCCCAGGGGCTCATGGGGAAGCAGAGACCCCTCTCTGCCCCCCAGCAGCTGCTGAGCCCTGTAGAGGGGCTGTGGGGTGAGTTCCCCAAGTGTTGCTTCACCCTGTGGTGGGCTCTGCCATGGGGCCAGCCCAGAATGGGCTGCTCTGCTGGTCTGTGCTCAGCTGGGCTGAGGGCAAGGGAGGTGAGGAGAGCTGGCCTGGGCTGCAAAGTGACCAGGAAAGAAAAAAAACAAACAACAACATTGGCTGGGCTGTGTGACCATGCAGGGTGAGGACACGCTCCCGTGGGTGTGCAGTGCAGAGCCAGGTGTCCACGAAGGGAGCAGAGACACATAGGTGCAGGAGAAAGGAGGCTGCTGTGTGCCCTTGGTGGCATGAACAGACCAGGAAGGTGTGCAGGACATTCACCACCCCAGCTTGTCCCATAGGCCATTGCCAGCACCACCACCAGCAGGTAATGGGTGAGGTTTGCTGGTCTCAGCGCCTTTCTTGGGGGAACACCCAACCGTGCCCAGTCTCTCTACTTGCCCAGACCTTGGCTGACCCCACAGCAGGACTGTCTGCCACCCTCCGTGTGGGACACGGCTGGGACTGGGAAGTGGTCAGGCACTGAGGGTGCTGTCAGTGCAGGAGGGCAGACATGGACTGAGCACTGAGGGCTCTCAGGGCATTTTGCCCTGGTGGTCTCTCCCCACCCCTGAACCAATGCATCCCACGGGGCTCCTGGACAGCGGGACCAAGTGTGGGGCCTGGGCTGTGTATGGAGAGGGCACTGGTGTGGGCCACAAAGCAGGTGTCCAGGAGGTGAAAGTAAGGACAGGTTACAGAAAAGTACTTGGCATTTATTGTCTGTGTTGCACAAGTATGTTTCTAGGAAAGGCAAAGCTCACCTGGAGCTGACGGTTGCAAGGCAATCTTGATGCCGTCCCCTCTGTCCCTAATTTTGCTCTGGTCACCCCCAGAGTAGAGAGTACTGGCCACTCTTCTTGTTCAGCAGTCTCTAGGGCCAGTTGGATGGCTTTCACTTCTGCAAACTGCCTTGATACCCTTTCTCCTTCCGTGGCTTCAGCAACTTTTTGTGTGGGACTCCACACCACAGCTTCCGATGGTTTCCTACAACACGACAGGATCTTCAGTGAACAGAGCATAACACCTTTCATCAGTAGATGACAACTCATTGTATGAGGGTGCCACCTGGGCATGAGCCACCTCCTCATGAGATGCTCCAAAATCTATGCCCTCTGGACAGTCCATAATCTCTTTAAGGATTCCTGGTGGTTTGGCTTCCCTGGTCGAGCTCACTGTGTGATCAGCACTACCCGCTTAGTCCATGTAGCGTCAGTCGTGTGATGTGTGGAGGGGATATCCAGTGTAGCACAGGCAACTGCTGTGCCAGGAGGAGCCGTGCTTGCCTATCAACAACTTCTGAAGTGTCTCAAACCCCCTCATACACTGTTAGGATCTCTTTTTCGGTTGGGGTGTTGAGGGCTTCCGATCCTCAATACCCTCATCTCCAAAGCCTAGAGGTTGACCTCAGGTTTCTCCCGATGATTTCTGCCAGAGGCTCCAGGTGAGACCACGTGCCCCAGCTGCACTGTAGAGACCATTACGCACGGCTGGTCCTGCCTGGACAGACCCAAAAGCTATCACACGAGCTATCTCCTGTTTGATCTGCTCAAAGGGTTGTTGTTGCTCAAGGCCGCACTCAGAATAGATCTTCTTTCAGGTTACTCCATAGAGAGGGCTCACAAGCTGATTATAACCTGGAATATGCATTCTCCAGCATCCCACAAGGCCTAAGAAAGCTTGTGCTTCCTTCTTGTTTGCTGGTGGAGACATAGTTGCTATCTTGTTGACCGCATCCATAGGGACATGACAGCATCCATCCTGCCATTTTATTCTCAAGAACTGAATCTTCTCTGCAAGTCCCTTGACCTTGCTTCTTTTATGGCAAAACCAGCTTTCAGAAGAATCTGAATTGCTCTTTTTCCCTTCTCAAACACTTCTGCTTTGTTGCCCCACATGATGAGATCATCGATGTATTGTACAGTTCAGGGGTATCACGCTGTTCCAGTGCAGTTTGGATTAGTCCATGGCAAACCGTAGGATAGTCGATTACAGAATCACAGAATGGTAGGGGTTGGAAGGGACCTCTGGAGATCATGTAGTTCAACCCGCCTGCCAGAGCAGGTTCATCTAGAGCACATTGCACAGGAATGCGTCCAGGCGGGTTTTGAATGTCTCCAGAGAAGGAGAGTCCACCACGTCTGTGAGCAGCCTGTTCCAGTGCTCTGCCACCCTCAGAGTAAAGAAGTTCCTCCTCATGTTTAGATGGAACTGCTTATGTTCAAGTACCTCTTGTCCTGTCCCTGGGGGCATTCCAGGTGCATTGGACGCCACGTGAAAGCAAACTGTGGCCTGCACCCTTCTGCCAAAGGGATTGAAAAAGAATGCATTGGCAACGTCAGATGTAGCACACCACTTGGCTGCCTTTGGCACCAGTTCATATTGGAACTTCCACCAGAAGGTTCAAGCAAGTCAGGGGACTAAGACATCTTCTGTGCGAGGGGAACATTATCAGGGCTTTGGAAGAAGGCAGGTGAACTGTTGGAATCTCACAGGCTCTGGCAAATCCCCAAGGGACAGGGGACAGGGCGTGTCTGTCCCCATTGATGAAATGCATCAAAGGTTTTCAGAGCCACCTCCACATTTGATTTTCCACCTGTAACCAGTGCTTCTGACTTTCTGCTTCACCGGTCCCCAGGGACAGGAATCTTGTCCGGTCATTCCCTCCATGGTGTCTCCAGTGATGGGCATCAGTGGGGCCTGGTAACACCCTCACCATCTTGGGGTTTTGCTGCTGAGTTTTACTTCTGTAGAGGCTTGCCCAGTGTTTGAGGGTCTACAGGATCTTGGCCGGAGAGGACTCATTTCCGTACAAAATGCCATAACCGGCCAAGTCTCTGTGCATAGTCTTCCTGGATTCCTCAGTTCTTCTGTGCTTAATTAGAGAGTTCTCAGATGAATACATTTCAATACTAAACAACCATAAGAAAGGATTGCTTCCTTCATATTTTTTTCTTTATTTTTTCTTCTTACACAATAAATGATGCCAGCAATCTCCAGTTCATATTGATCCTGAATTTCTGCTAATGGAGTCTCAAGACCCTTTAAGGCAAGACCCTTTATTGCAAACACTCCATGGACAGGCTTTGTCTCAATCTCACCATTTCTCTCATCTGGCAACCAGGACTTACAGCAGCCTGTTCAAACCTGAGCTTTCTCCACTCCAGTCCGTAGCTGCGTGTTTCCACTCCTTGGCACCAGTTCCCACCCGCTTTACCTTGAAAACGAGCTGACACAGAAGGATGTTTCCTAATTGCCAACACAGGAAAACAAAGGCAGGCAGAGTTCAATACAGAGAAGACATGCCTCAGCTGTATGTCACGTCCCCATTCCCTGCCCTGAAGTTCACTTTCCATTCTGGATGGCCTTAGACCAATAGAAAACACATTTTCCTATCAAGCACAGATCCCAAACTGTGTTCTGAGGACATGTTTATTTTAATACTTTTCATATCTGTATCCCATATCTAAAGGATTCTGGGAGCAATGAAGGTTGGGTACGTTGGATAGATCCTGCTTTTATCTCTTTGCAGTCAAGCAATGGTCCCACCTGCTAGCACTTCCCTCCTATCGTCCCTTTTTTTGAGATGGCCAAATCTTTATGGGGCGTACAATGGCATAACACCAATGGCCCTCCAAGTGCCAAACCGTAACCGATGTACATGTTCCCTGAGTTCATCCAGGCACCTTCTCCTTCAGGCACCCAGAAATGCAGTGCGAGAGAACATGCTCTGGGACATGTTCCTCGTGTAAAGGGAAGCTAAGCAGCCTTTAGCTCCCCACCTCCTTCTCTGGACCCTTTTGAAAGATGCATGCAGCATTTACTTTTTGCCAGATGTCAGGGAGTCCCACCAGTCTCCAGGACCTTTCCAGGATGATGGAGAGTGGCCTCACTGTGACATTCTCTTACTTTCTCAGCACCTCTGGATGTACCCCGTCCATTCCCATGTACTGGTAGTGGTTGAGTTGGCTCAAGTAGATCCTGATTTCATTCCTATCTGCCATTGGCTATTCTTGTCCAGAGTCTTGCCTTGAGGCACAAAGCCTGAGAGACCTTGCTGGGGAAGTCTGAGGCAAAAAAGACATAGAGTATCTCAGAACCATCTCTCCCTACTCTCAATAAATTCAGCAGCATCCAATCAATGTCTTGTTTTCTTCTGTAAGTATTCCTGAAGATGGAAATCTCGTTATGACTCCCTTGAATCGGCTTTCAGGTTTCAAACTGATTTTTGACACAGACCAATGTTCTGCGTGAAGGATGCTGTCCTTGAAGACCAGCTGTACTGAGCTCTGCTGCCCCTTCAATGCTCATGACCATTGGATCCCCACGAAAACTCCTCAGCATAGGCCAAAGGCTGCTCCTCTGAGGTCTGTAGGAGAGAGATACTACATTTACAGCCAGGCTGTATTATTCATAACTTTGTTGCGCGTTTTTTATACTTGACAATATCTTTATTTGCATGTGCTTTACAGACAGTGTATTTATCACCAGCAATCCTAAGAACCTATATATCTGTTTAAATAAACTGCACTTTTTTAAGTAGCTAGCCGTTTTGGTTTCTCACTGAACGCGACCAAAGACTCGAGAGTGGCCGTGCCAGTTCATGAGCACGACTAGACTGAAGGTGCAGTCCACTATTAGTGTATCCAAATCGTAATAGTTTAATACATATTAAACATGCCTTGACTGATAGTGCTGAATTGGGCATCACTCAAAATTTAAACCCAGCCGCACCTAGCCTCCCAGCTCGGTGAGGAGTGTTAGAACGCAAGGGGGTTTATCTTCTGCCAAAACCGCTTGGCCCCTTTTCACGCAACAGGGGCACAAAGATGTTTCTAACATAGTTGTTGTGACGATTCCTCTGTTGGACAGGACAAAACTAGGAATGTCTTCTATTTCCTGTAGTGCCCTGAAACTCCTCATGCTGGTATCTTGTGTTGATGGATCACCACAACCATGGTGAGCTCTCTGCATGCAAACATTAAGAAAGGACAGAATGGATCTTCAGTCCAGGCAGACCTTGGGAAACTCTGGAATTTGGCCAACAGAAACCTCTGAAGTTGTACCAGGAGAAGTGGCCAGTCCTGCATCAGGGGGAAGAAAAACCCCACATTACTGTGCCAGGTAGGACCTGACAGGATGAGCAGTGACCCTGAGGAGAAGGACCCAGGCACTATGAGGGACACCACATGAGCCAGTGGTGCATACTGACCATGAACAAGGCCAGCTGCACATGGGGATGGATTAGGAGGAGAGGGCTACCCAGACGTCTGGAGTTTTCGTCCCCCTCCAGTGAGCCGTGGTGTGGCCACACCTGGATGGGTGTGTCTCTCTGTGGGAATTCCTGCTATAGACAGGTGGGGAGGAACGGGAGAGTGCCCAGAGGAGGCCTGCACGTGGCCTCTGCTTCAGGCCCCAAACCCCATCCTTTCAACCTCTGCCATCTCAACACAACCCCAGGAACATGCTGTCCCTGGAGAAACACCAGCCTCTCCAGACAGATCCAGATTCCCCTCCTAAAGGATGGGTGTCCTAAACGTCCCCTGTGTGAAAGCCTGGGGCAATTCCCTCGGTTAAACCCACCACCTTACCTGTCAGCAGACACCGACTGATGACTCCAAAATACAGTCTGATGTCTCTAAAATGTCACAAATAGGCACTAAGCTTTTTTTCTGCTGGACACATGGAGGAAGAGGAACTGCAGGGGTGCAGTTCCTCAGGCATCTTTGGAGAAAGACCCCGGCATAAAAGCACTGCATAATGGAGATTTCACTTTATTTACAGAGATTCTATGAAAGAGTCCATCTCTGAGCCACTATTAATTAAAATTTTATAAGGGAACGAGGTGACACCAAGTAGATACATGGCTCAGGTGTAGTGACACAAATGAAACCTTTCTGTAGGAACATAAAAACCATAAATGACAATATCAACAGCACTGATGAGAAATATAATCATTAAAAACACAAAACCAAACAAAAAATATAAAAAAAAAAAAGATGGAATCAGATAGCGTGGGAGTCATTTGGTTACAGAGGTGGTAAATTTCTAACTTTTGAAAAAAATCCATGAAAACACTTTCTTAATGGCCTCCTTGAGCTCCCGGTTCCTCATGCTGTAGATGAGGGGGTTCACTGCTGGAGGCACCACCGAGTACAGAACTGCCACCACTAGGTCGAGAACTGGGGAGGAGGTGGAGGGGGGCTTCAGGTAGGCAAATGCGCCAGTGCTGACAAACAGGGAGACCACGGCAAGGTGAGGGAGGCACGTGGAGAAGGCTTTGTGCCGTCCCTGCTCAGAGGGGATCCTCAGCACGGCCCTGAAGATCTGCACATAGGACAGCATGATGAAAACAAAGCACCCAAAGCCTAAACAGGCACTGACCACAAGAAGCCCAACTTCCCTGAGGTAGGAGTCTGAGCAGGAGAGCTTGAGGATCTGGGGGATTTCACAGAAGAACTGGTCCAGGGCATTGCCCTGGCAGAGTGGTAGTGAAAATGTATTGGCCGTGTGCAGCACAGCGTAGAGGAAAACAAAGCCCCAGGCAGCTGCTGCCATGTGGACACAAGCTCTGCTGCCCAGGAGGGTCCCGTAGTGCAGGGGTTTGCAGATGGCAACGTGGCGGTCATAGGCCATAATGGTGAGAATACAATACTCTGCTGTGAGAAAGAAGATGAAGAACAAGAGCTGTGCAGCACATCCTGCATAGGAGATGTCCCTGGTGTCCCACAGGGAATTGGCCATGGCTTTGGGGAGGGTGGTGGAGATGGAGCCCAGGTCGAGGAGGGAGAGGTTGAGGAGGAAGAAGTACATGGGGGTGTGGAGGCGGTGGTCATAGGCGATGGTGGTGATGATGAGGCCGTTGCCCAGGATGGCAGCCAGGTAGATGCCCAGGAAGGTCCAGAAGTGGAAGAGCTGCAGCTCCCGCGTGTCTGCAAATGCCAGGAGGAGGAACTGGGTGATGGAGCTGCCATTCGACATTTTCTTCCCTTTGGCTTGGAGACCTGTTAATGGAAAGAAAAACAGTGAGAAGTTAGGGAAGATTTCTCTCAAACTAAAGTATTCAATTGGTCTTAGAAACCCACCAAACTGGCTCCCCCCTTTCAGGAAGACCTTTTGCAGGTCCTTTTTGTACACTCTGGTTGGTGCTGGCTGATAGTCCACCAGAGAGCTGAGATCTCTGCAGGATTCAGTCCTGCCCTACATCTGTGGGTAAAAAGGAACACGGGGTGATCTCAGATTAAATCCACTCCTGGCATCAAAGGGCTTTTCAGCATTGTCACCCGACTGCAGGGCAGAGCTCAGGGCACCTTGTTGTTGTTGTTGTTCCGTTGTAGTTTCCCCACCACACCTGAGGAGTGTTTTTAAGGCAGAAATCCCTGGCATTTCTGCTGTGCTGCAAGTGAAACCTTGTGGGTCCTACGAGCCAAGGGGACTGTCCCTCAGTGCAGAGCGAGGACAGCGAGTTTGTCCATCGGAATTGCTCTCAGCTGCCCTGTGCTGCTGCCCCTTTGAGCTGGAGGATGATCCCAAGCAGACATTCCCCTGAGAAGAACCTGGACACTGCTGAGAGCAGAGGAGTCCCATTTACAAGCGCAGCTCTCCCAGACCCTCACCCGAGCTCATTGGACCCGAGGAGGATCTCGGCTCTCCCCTCCCAGCCAGGGACACAGAGGGCTCATTGCAGCTGCCTACATTCAGCCCTCCAGCTGGATTTACGTGGCCTTGGCACTGACATGGCTACTCCGTGGGGCTGCTAGACAACACAGAGATGCCACGGGAGACCTGAGCCCTTCTGGAGGGAAGCGTGCAGCCAAGCAGGACACTCATGGGAAAGTGTCAACTAGCCTAAAGATGGGGTGGCTTACTCTCGGCCCCACACACTGCAGTCCCCAGAGCCCAAAATACTAAAGGCATTTGGATGCTTTCCTCCCTGGATAAACCTGCATGACAGGATGTGCAGCATCAGTGTCTGAGCTGCACCTGAATCCTCACCCCCCACCACAGTGGAAGAAGGGAAGGAACAAGGACAGCAGGGGCGAGAGGGGAACAGGTGAAAATTCTTCTTCAAAAAGAGTCAGGACAGGGAGACACTTGAACATTTCTCCTCTAGGGTGTGGGAGAGGAGACCAGGGAGTGTCTCCAGGGAACGTATCCGCACTGCAGGGGTGGTGGGGAGGTGCCATCCTAAATGGAAAAGGAAATTCCTTTCTCCCACTCCCCATCCATCCCACTAAAGGTGGAAAATTCAAAACATGGGCTCCATTTCTTTCAGGTAAATGCTGCCTTGAAGTCCTTCTCCAAAAGGACCCTCTGCAAATGTCCTGGGGGTGATCTGGAGCTGGGAGGAAACACGACCCATGCAGCACCCTCCCGACTGCAGAAGGACCCTGCCATGACACGACTGGGGTCACTCCTTCCACCCACAGCTTCTCCTCGCAGCGCCGTGGGGAGCTCCCCGGGCAGGCTGAGAGCTGACCCTGGCAGGCAGCAGAGTCCCTGGCCCAGCACACAGTTCCCTGGGACACGGGGACCCTGCTCTGAAGGACAGCCCTGGGCACCCCTGCACGCACACCCACCTTCACAGCCCGGCAGCCGTCCCTGGGAGAAGGCAGCCGACATGCCCTGTGCCTTTGGTGATGTGGTAGGGCTGCCCTGCTCTCGAGCACATCCTTCTCAACACCGACGGAGCCTTGAGAGCCTTCCTGACAGATCACGTTAGCCATGGGCTATGCCAGCTTTAGGAGATTGCTCCAGGGAGCCTCTCTGCATTATACTGCAGCAGAGACACATCATGCCCTGTCCCTCCGATGGAGCAGCAGGGAAGCCCTGCTCCACACGTCGGCCTTCTCCTCGAAACTAGAGAAACTGTGAGAGTTGTGCTTGCAGATCCCATAGGCTGTGGGTTGTTCCAGCTTCTAGAGATGCCTCCAGCAGCTGCAGATTCAATGCCCTGCAGCCAGAGACTGTGCAAAGGCTGTGAGGATTTCTCCCAGTGAGCTCTCAGCATTCTCCCACCCCAGGCTGCCTTTAAGATCCGCTGGCCTCACACGTCTCCCCTCCTTACCTGCAGGCAGTGCCCTCAGCCCTGCTGCGCTTTGAAGAGGAGCTGCTCCTGGGCAGAGCTGTCTCTCTGCAGCGCTGCCCGCTTGCCACGAGCTCCCTCCATCCCAGGAGCCCAGCCCAGCTCAGCAGCAGAGGACCAGCCCAAGACGTCACTTTCTCTGCCTCCTCGGGGCTCCCTGGAGGTGTCCCTCTGCCTCCAGGGGAACCTACTGGGAAAGAGACTGAAGTAATACTGTGTGGTCTCTCTTGCACCTCTGGAGAGACACTTCTTTCCAGCCGGGTAATTTCTGTTATCAGAGAGAGCTGTGCACGAGAAAGGTCTTGTTCCTTCTGGTATGAGACGGGAAACCTGGACAGTGGCAGATCTCCTTTGCCCCCACTGAGCGAAGGCAGTCGGCTTTGTCAATTGAGGCATCTCCTCCTTGGTTTGTAGTCCTGGGTGTGAAGTGGACTCAGGTCTCACTTCGGGCTGCCACAATCCCACAGGAGGGGGGATTCCTCTTGCCTCTGTTCAGGTGGGCACAAAATAGGCACCTGCTGCATGGGAGCTGCTGGTCTCAGCTCCCAGCATCATTCCTGGAGATGGAGGCCAGCAGTGAGCTCTTCAGACTCAAACACCTACTGACGTTTCAGGTCTCAGACGTGGTCAGGGATAAGTGCCGGTATAACAGAGCAGTTCATAGAGACAGGGCAGTACCTGGTGCCACCATCTTTGAGATTCATGAGGAATTCCTTTGGCCACCAGCACATGCCCACATTTTGGACAACTGAACTTTTCCCTACTCTTTCAATCCAGGGCAGCCTTCTGAGGTAGTCAGGGGACCAGATGTACTCATTGCCATTGACATCATCCATCTTCTCCATCAGCCGTGTATACTAGATCCCCACTGACTGTAACGGCAGATGTCTCATGGACATCCCCACATCACCTAACCTAATTCAGGGCAGCTACTCAATGGCCATGGACAGGCCTGTTGTGCTACAGGAGGTGCCAGGGCTCTCCAGCACAACTGCAGGTGGCCGGCAGGGACTGCACAGGACCTACGGGAAAGGCATCGCCTTCAGAGTGGGTGCGAGACACACACTCCAGATGCCATGACTAATAAATTCGGTTTCTGTTGACCAGCAACTGAATCCCACGAGGGCAATGAGGCAGCGTCTGACCCACCTCCATCCAGTCGATGCAGAGCAGTTCAGGAACAGGAAACACATCACACTGGGATCTCCACTCATTTGCCTATTTAGCAACACAAGGAAGTCTCCAGAATAATGACCCCAGGTCTTATTGGAGACATTAGTGACCCTGACACCACTGGAAGGTGAACACAGCAGCATGCATACTGTCCAGCAGGTTTCTGGGTCTCCTGGGACAACTTCTTTGCACAGGCACAAGGTAGGCCAACAAAGGTGTTGCTGAGTCCAGTCACTTCAGAGGGAATTCTGATCAGGGGTATGAAAATGTCAGCCTGGGCTGTAGCGACCATGAAATAGTGGGGTCTCAGCTCCCAAGGGGAGTGAGAAAAGACTGAAGCCAGACTATAGATGCTGGGTCTCTAGAGGAGAAATGGGGATGCCTTTAGGTAAGCTAGAGCTTCCCAAGTGTAGACCCTTGCAAGGCAAGGGTTTGAGGGCACCAAGAGGAGAGGCTGCTGCTTCAGGAACAGTTAAAGAAGAAACAAAGAGAATGAGTGGCCACTGCTGGAATTTAGTAACAGCAGGTGTAGATGAATCTGAGATTCTCTGTGTCCTTCTTGCCCTGGTCTCCTCCAGCAAGGTCTCCCAGGCCTTTGTGCCTTGAGGCAGGACTCTGGAGGGAAAAAAAAACGTGGTGAATTTGGTTAGAGTCAGGAGTTACTTGAGCAAACACAATCCTTACCAGTCTATGGGACTGGAGGGGTGGCATCCGAGGGAGCTGAGAGGGCAGGACGATGCCACAGTAAAGCCACTCTCCATCATCATTGAAAGGACCTGGAGTTTGCGGGAACTCCCTAACAACTGGCAGCACCCAAATGCTGCAGGCACTTTCTGCTGTGACCCTGCTTTGCGTAGAATGTTGGTCTATAGAAATCTTGCAAGGTCACTTCCAGCCTGAACGGAAGGTTCCCAGAACAGGCCAATGTCTGCCATCCTGAGACCCGGAATCTGCACTCTGCTCTTCGTCCTCACTCCCTTGGGAGCTGAGGCTCCACTCTTTCTTTGCTACTAGAGCCAAGGCTGACAAGGATGACACAGGTTTTCTGACCCAGGTGAGCATCGCCTTGCTTGGCCCATCTGGCAGCTGTGCTAAAAAGCTGAGGCAAAGAGCCTCCAGACACCTAAAGGAGCATTTGCACCGTGCTCTCCTGGGAATGTCAGGGGGTGCTGGGCTGACTTCTGGCTGCCAGGTGCCCACCCAGCTTCACTGCAGCTCCCCCTCCTTCTTCACTCACCTTGCTGTCTGCAGGGCTGTTTCTCTCCATGTGTCTCACTCCTCTCTCTTACAGTGACTGCACGCTGCTGTTTAGCCTTGCTTCAATATGCTATCACAGAGCTGCCACGAGAATTGCTTACTGGCTCAGCTTTGGGCAGTGGCATGTCCCTTTTGGAGCCAGCTGAAAGTGGCTCTCTCTCACATGGAGTCAGCTTTGATCCCTTTTCTCCTAAGCCACCTCTGCAGCCCCCTCACGCCTACCAAAACCTAGCCATGTCAACGCAATACACAGGGTCATTGATGTCCCCGGTAAGACGTTAAGTCGTTGGTGAGCCCAAGACTTCCTCAGGTTGGTTAAATAAGAGTTAGTCCCCTTCCTCTCCTTGATTATAGGTTCTTTGTGTCAGAGCAGAGATGTGCTGGACCTCAGTCGTGGCACCAGGGCCAAGCTCGTGCGTGCAACAACGCAAGCTGTTACCAAGTGCCCAAGTACCGTGCAGGCAAAAGGTTTGCGTCAGAGCATGCTGGGGGGGATGGCAGATGGCAATGTAAAGGGGAAACGAGGAGATCAATCCCTGCTCTCCTCAGGACGAGAGAGAAGCAGGGCTGGACTCTGCAGCCCCAGCAGGAGAGGGCTTTGCTGTCTGCAGGGTCTCTGCAGCCCCAGAGGCCTGTGGTGCAGGTGAAGCTGATCTCCAGGAAGGACAAGGGGCTTTTGAAAGTGTCCTTAGCTATGGATATCCTGAGATCCAGGAACACTATGAAAATCATTGCTCTGTTCCTTGATTGCATCATCAAAGGGATGACTGAGGGACGTGGGAGAAGCACTCCCTGCATCTACTGGATTGAGATGGGACAGCACTTGCCTCACTGCAGTTGCTTGAATGAAAGCACTGAACGCGTCAGAAGGTCTCTTGGGGTCTCTTACACGGCTGCTCTGAATGGGGATGATGTTCGCGCAAGTCCTGTGCTGTCCCTGCCGGCTGCACGCAGTTGTGCTGGAGAGCCCTGGCACCTCAGGCAGCTCCACAGGATGGAGTTAACCTTGAAATTGGGCAGCTGCCCTGAATTAGGTTGGGCATTGTAGGGGTGCCAGTGAGAACCCAGCCCTAACTGCCAATGGAGATCTGGTAAAGACAGCTGGTGGAGAAGAGAGAGAGACGTAGCTCTTCAGATGGCAATGACTCCATTTGCTCAGAGGAATAGCTCTATAGGCTGCCCTGTACATAGTGAGCAGGAACAGGCTTCATTGTCCTAAACGTGGTCATCTGCTGTCACTTCAGCTGTCCAAAGCAATGCCCCAAGAGCCTCCAAAATGAAGGCCCCAGACGCTGCCCTGTCCCTCTGAACTGCTCCATCAAAGTTTAGAGATACCTGCACATGCCTTGGGCCACCTCTGGCACTTCAAATGTGCACTGTGGTTTGCAGGGGTACAGGAGATTCCTCCCTTTCATTGTCTGGGTGTCCTGTCTCATAGGTGGAAAAGAAGAGGTCATTCTTGGACCTAACTCTGCCTCTGATAGGGGAAATGATGCTGCCAGAAAGGAATGTCCCCCCCAACAGCTGAGGGAGGAAACATCAGTCATGACTTCAGCTTGTTTCACAGCAGGTTCCCCTGGAGCCTCAGGGACATCTTTGATGGAGCCACAGCGAGCCGAGAAAGTTCCACCTGATTCGGTCAGAAGTCCTTGTTTGCATTGCATGGAGGAGACTCAAGCATGCACATCATGTGCATGTGGGGAGATGAACCTGAGTTGAGCACAAGTGCCACCAGCTATTCCCAGAATGTCCAGGAAGGCCTGTGGGACACACTCTGTCTTCAGGTAACTTGACTTTGAGAGGAACGTCCTCTGCGAAACCACCTGGATGCCACACTGGGATGTGCTTCTGTGAACCTTTTCCGGTTCATCGCAAGTGCCTCTGTGTGCTGCCTCACCCTCCCCTGTCCTTATGGCCCATCCCTTGTTTCACACAGTCTGAAAGCAGCGTGTCCACAGAGCATTTCGCCCGCGCAGTCCAAAAGGGTTCTGCAAGCAGGAGCGTCACTGCCCTCCAGAAGATGGCTTTTCTCACCCTTCACACAGAACAGAGCACGCCTAGGGACTATGATGCGCTCAGAAGCACAGACACCTCCGTGTTTCACCTCTCTGAACTTCCTTCCCAATGTCCTTAGGCACCTAACAGAGAAACAAATGTTGTCACTCGAAGGCGTACCCACAAAGAGAGAGGAGACAGGAAGACCTAAAATTTTCCATGGAAAAAGGGGATTAGGACAATTTGTCATCATCAATGGAGTTTCCCCTAATGGGAATGGGGAACGTCCCCAACCTTCAGAAAAATCTTTTCCTCCTCCCTCCCATGACCTGCCCCATAATTGCAGTTGGGAACAGCCTCAGCATGGGGCTGCTGCTGGAAAACATGGAAACCTGCTACAGCTCCGCCACCCGGACTGTCCTCCCTGAACTGGAAGGGTTGTCGCTAGAAGACAGCTGCACCTTGGCTGGGGGGATTTCTGTCATCTGCAGTAATCATTTCATTCTTGTCCCAGATACATTGGCTGGCCCTGATGTACTAGACCACTTTTGTGATTTTGCCCCAAGGCTGGAGCTCTCCTGCAGTGAAACCATGACACTAGTGCTCTCAGCTTTGAAAAACGTGCTTTTTAGATCCAGTCTTCCCTTTCCTGGTCACACTGGCATCTTGTGTGTGCATCAGAGCTTCCATGGCCACCGAATTAATTCGCATCAGGTGCAGGGATGCTTTACATGTGCCCTTATACAGCCCTGACCATATCAAGAATCCTTCAATACTCCTTCAGGAGTTTGTTTGATTTCCCAAGGAGTATCAGTACCTATTAAAAAAAATATAAACATACATATGTCCAATGCAGCAGTCTGCATCTCTGTTAGAAGCCTTGAAGCAGTGTCCGGGGGAGCAGGGCTTGAGGTGTGAGCATCCCGTGAGTTGACGGATCCCCTCTCCCAGCAGATGGGGTCAGGGCTTGGCTGTCCTGCTTGGTGACACACATCAAGGGCTTTCACAACCACATGCCACGTTTGATTTTCCACCTCGAAGCAGCACCTCTGACTTCCTGCTTCACCAGCCTCCAAGGACTCTCGGAAACTCTTGGAGGTTTGCTGCTGACTTTTACTTGTCTTGAGGCTTGTTCAGTCTTTCAGGATCTGCAGTTCAGGCACTTGGCACCAGAGGGCTCATTAACATGCAAAACGCCCTAACAAGTCAAGTCTCTGGGCATATTTTTCCTTAAAGTCTTCAATTCTCATGTGCTTAATTAGAGAAGTTTCAGGAATGTAATCAAAGTGAAATAATATGATTACTAAACAACAAGAAGAAAGGATTTCTTTTTTCTTTTTCCTACTTTATTTTTCTGCTTATACATGAATTGAAATCAGCAGTCTCTACGTGATACTGATCCTGAGCATCTCCTAATGCAGTCTGAATAGATATGAAAATCAAGACCCTTTGTGTTCCACAACCTATGGCCGGCCTTCATCCCTGCCCCCAACCCAGCATTTCTCTCATCAGCCCCCTGGGACTTACAGCAGCCCTGTTCAAATCGGAGCTTCCTCCACTGAAGCTGCGCGGTTCAGCCCATTGGCACCGGTTCCCACCTGGGTTACTTGGAGAACGAGCAGCACACGGACACAGAAGGGTGTTTATCACTTGCCAACAAATGGAAACAAAGGAATGCATAGTTCAATAAAAAAATAAGACATTCCTCAGCAATGTGTAAAGTCCACATTAGAATCATAGAATCATAGAATTGTTGAGGTTGGAAGGGACCTTTAAGATCATCGAGTCCAACCTTTAGCCTACCCTGACAAGAGCCACTTCTAAACCATGTCCCTAAGTGCCCCATCTACCCTTTTTTTAAACACCTCCAGGGATGGTGAATCCACCACCTCCCTGGGCAGCCTATTCCAATGTTTAATAACCCTTTCAGTGAAAAAATGTCTCCTAATATCTAATCTAAACCTCCCCTGACGTAACTTGAACCCGTTTCCCCTCGTCCTATCACTTGTCACCAGGGAGAAGAGGTCAGCCCCCATCTCTCTACAACCTCCTTTCAGGTAGTTGTAGAGGGTGATAAGGTCTCCCCTCAGCCTCCTCTTCTCCAGGCTAAACAACCCCAGCTCCCTCAGTCGTTCTTCATAAGGTTTGTCCTCCAGATCCCTCACCAGCTTTGTAGCCCTTCTCTGGACACGCTCCAACACCTCAATGTCCCTCTTGTAGCGAGGGGCCCAAAACTGAACGCAGTACTCAAGGTGGGGCCTCACCAGTGCCGAGTACAGGGGGATGATCACTTCCCTAGTCCGGCTCACCACACTATTCCTGATACAGGCTAGGATGCTGTTGGCCTTCTTGGCTACCTGGGCACACTGCTGGCTCATATTCAGCCGGCAGTCAACCAACACTCCCAAGTCCTTTTCTGTCGAGCTGCTTTCAAGCCATTCTGCCCCAATCCTGTAGCGCTGCATGGGGTTGTTGTGACCCAAGTGCAGGACCCGGCACTTGGCCTTGTTGAACCTCATACCATTGGTCTCAGCCCATCGGTCCAGCCTGTCCAGATCCCTCTGCAGAGCCAACCTACCCTCAAGCAGATCAACACGCCCGCCCAGTTTAGTGTCATCTGCGAACTTACTGAGGGTGCATTCAATCCCTTCATCCCGATCATTGATAAAGATATTAAAGAGAACCGGCCCCAGCACCGAGCCCTGGGGGACACCACTTGTGACTGGACACCAACTGGATTTAACTCCATTTACCACCATTCTCTGGGCACGGCCATCCAGCCAGTTTTTTACCCAGCGAAGAGTACACCTGTCCAGGCCATGAGCAGCCAGTTTCTCCAGGAGAATGCTGTGGGAAACAGTGTCAAAAGCTTTGCAAAAATCCAGGTAGATAACATCCACAGCTTTTCCCTCATCCACTAAGTGGGTCACCTTATCATAGAAGGATATTAGGTTTGATAGGCATGACCTGCCCTTCACAAACCCATGCTGACTGGGCCTGATCACCCTGTTCTCCTGCATGTGCCGTGTAATGGCACTGAGGAGGATCTGTTCCATGACCTTCCCAGGCACCGAGGTCAGACTGACTGGCCTGTAGTTCCCCAGATCCTCCTTCCGGCCCTTCTTGTGGATGGGTGTCACATTTGCCAACCTCCAGTCAGCTGGGACCTCCCCGGTTGTCCAGGACTGCTCATAAATGATACCAAGTGGCCTGGCGAGCACCTCCGCCAGCTCTTTCAATACCCTTGGGTGGATCCCATCCGGCCCCATAGATTTGTGCACCTCCAGGTGCTGAAGCAGGTCCCTCACCGTTTCCCTTTGGATTACGGGGGCTTCATTCTGCTCCCCATCCCTGTCTTCTAGTTCAGGGGTCTGGGTGCTCAGGGAACAACTGGTCCTACTGCTGAAGACTGAGGCAAAGACTTCATTAAGTACCTCAGCCTTTTCCTCATCCTTGGTCACTATGTTGCCGGCCCCATCTACTAGAGGACAGAGATAATCCTTAGTCCTCGTTTTATTGCTAATGTATTTATAGAAACTTTTTTTGTTGTCCTTGACAACAGAAGCCAGGTTTAGCTCCAGCTGGGCTTTGGCCCTCCTGATTTTTTCCCTACATAGCTTAACTACCTCTTTGTAGTCGTCTTGAGTGGCCTGCCCTTCCTTCCAGAGGCCATAGATCCTCTTTTTTTCCCTAAGTTGCAACACTAGCTCCCTGTTTAGCCAGGCCGGCCTTTTTCCCCGGTGGCTTGTCTTCCGGCACATGGGGACAGCCTGCTCCTGCGCCTTTAAGACTTCCTTCTTGAAAATCATCCAGGCTTCCTGGGCTCCTTTGCCCTGGAGGACTGCCTCCCAGGGGACTTTGGCAACCAGGCTCCTGAAAAGCCCAAAGTCCTCCCTCCGGAAGTCCAAGGTAGCAGTTCTGCTGACCCCTCTCCTTGCTTCTCGCAGAATTGAAAACTCTATCATTTCATGGTCACTGTTCCCAAGACAGCCTCCAACCTTCACATTCCCCACAAGACCTTCCCTATTTACAAACAACAGATCCAGCAGGGCACCTTCCCTAGTTGGCTCTCTCACTAGCTGTGTCAGGAAGTTATCCCCAGCACATTCCAGGAACCTTCTAGACTGTTCCCTCCCTGCTGTATTGTATTCCCAGCAGATGTCCGGCAAATTGAAGTCCCCCACGAGGACAAGAGCTCGCGATCTTGAGACTTCTCCCAGCCGTTTATAGAATATTTCATCTGCCTCCTCATCCTGATTGGGCGGTCTATAACAGACTCCTACTACGATATCTGCCTTGTTAGCCCTGCCCCTGATTCTTACCCATAAACACTCAGTCTCTTATCACCATCATTAAGTTCAAAGCATTCATAACACATTACCCCCACCGAAATCTGCTTCCTACAGTGGCTAACCTTAGACCAACAGAAAACATAATTTTTGTTAAATCACAGATCCCAAGACTTCCCAAAAGATTCCCTGTCCTGGACTTTCTTTCTTTGTTGCCCTGGTTCCGGCGGGGATAGGGTTAATTTTTCCTGGTATTCCATGCCATGTGAGCCATGCCCACCCTGAGCTGCCGGGGGAGGGGGCAGGAAGTCGCAGGCTGGGGCGTCCTGGTCCGGTCGGTGAGCGGCGGGGAGCGGCGGTTCCGTAATCGAGTTTGTATATTCCTCTGTCCGTGTGATTGTTGTTGTTTGCCTGTTCCCTTTGCTGTTCTGTTAAACTGCCTTTGTCTCAACCCAAGAGTCTTGCCTTTTTCTTCTGATTCTTCCTGTATCGGGAAGGCCCGAGCGAGCGGCACGTGGTTCGTTGTTGCCGTCTGAGGCTAAACCACGACAGCCCTTTTTGGCGCCCAACGTGGGGCTCGAAGGGTTGAGATAACGACAGAATCCAACTAGAACGTGGAAAACCGGATTTTTTGTATGCATTTATTTTATTAGGTAAATAGTCGCTGGTCACCATGTTGCTTGGTTTGTTCTCATGGCTGTGTTATGTGAATTCCTGTATGGTTTATGTACTTCCCGTGATGCTGTTTATCACCTCTGAGAGAGGGATGAGGATTATCATTCTGCTGTCCTGTGCGATATCTGTTTATGATATGATAACATCACTGTTCAGACAGCTATTTTGGGGTGTTTATGTGGTTTTGCTGTCCTGTCCGTACATTGGGCACCGTCTCTCAGAATTTATTAATAATTACACCCAGTCTGTGGGGGAAACAGGGCGGGGGGACACTTTCCCCAGCTCTTTTGCCTCCCTTTTCTCCTTCGGGTCAGGTACGACAGCTTTTGAGAATTTTGAATATCCTTGGGACGCTCAAACCAGCATGTTCCTAGTGTTTTGTCTCCTGAATACGTTCCAGGTCTTGTTTAGGGTTAAGCGACTATTTAAGACTACCACCCGGAGACCTGCTCCGAGGCTGGATAGTCAGGGGTGGCATGGCATGTGGGAGAGCATGGGCAGGTACCTAGAGAACTACTCACCTCCAATGGTCTGGGACTTCACCCCTGAACAATTACAGGACCCTGATAGAGTGGTAGAATATCTGAAGGGAAAGTGCTGTGGCTATTCTGGAGAGGCACAACTCACCGCACTGTGCTGGGCCCTGGCCAGTATCCACCAGGCACTGCTCAGTGGTACGCAGCACCCGCAGGGGGAAGAGATGGAGACCAGACCGGCAGACACTGCGGCTACTGCAACCCCTGTGACGGACACTGCGGCTACTGCAACCCCTGCGACGGACACTGCAACTACTGCAACCCCTGTGACAGACACTGTGGCTACTGCAACCCCTGCAACGGACACTGCGGCTACTGCAACCCCTGCGGCAGCCACTGTAGCTACTGCAACCCCTGCGACAGACACTGCAACTACTGCAACCCCTGTGGCAGCCACTGCAGTTACTCCAACCCCCGTAACAGCCACTGCCACTGAACCAGGGAACCAACCCGTGCCGGTATCAGTTGCCCCCATACAGAAGAAGAAGTACACAAAGAAATCAGTTCACTTAGTAAGGGATAACGATGAACCAGCGCCATCACGAGAGCAGGAGGAAGAGGCAGAACCAGAGATAATCACTCGATCCCTATCCTTGAGTGAGTTGCGGGATATGCGAAAAGATTTTGGTGATTTTGATTTTTGTGAAGGGAGGCGGGGAGCCAGCAAAACTGCCACCTTGGATTTCCGAAGGGCAGACTTTAGCCTGTTTAGGAGCATGGTTGAGAGTGTCCCTTGGGAGGCAGTTTTGAAGAGCAAAGGTGCCCAGGAAAGCTGGTCATACTTCAAGCAGGTGCCCTTAGAAGCACAGGAGAAGGCCATCCCCATGTCCCGAAAGACGAGCCGACGGGGAAGAAGGCCAGCCTGGCTAAATAGAGAGCTTTGGCTGGACCTCAGGAAAAAAAAGGAAGGCTTACATTCTCTGGAAAAGGGGCTTAGCAACTTATGAGGATTATCAAGATATAACAAAGCTATGCAGGGGGAAGATTAGAAGGGCCAAAGCTCAATCAGAACTCAGCTTGGCCACTGCAGTTAAAGACAGCAAGAAGAGATTTTTCCAGTATATCAACAGAAAAAGGAAGACTAGGGAAAATATAGGTCCACTGATGAATGAGATGGGTGCCCTAGTGGTGGAAGACACAGAGAAGGCAGAGTTACTGAATGCCTTCTTTTCTTCGGTCTTCACTGATAAAGCCGTCCCTCACGAATCCCATACCCTGGAGGCAAGGGGGAAGGTCTGGAGAGAGGAAGACTTTCCCTTAGTTGAGGAGGACCGGGTCAGAGACTACTTGGCCAAGCTGGACATTCATAAATCCATGGGCCCTGACGGGATGCACCCGCGAGTGCTGAGAGAGCTGGCAGATGTTATCGCTAGACCACTCTCCATCGTCTTTGCAAGGTCATGGGGAACAGGAGAGGTGCCTGAGGACTGGAGGAAGGCTGACATCACTCCAATCTTCAAAAAAGGCAAGAAGGAGGACCCAGGGAACTACAGGCCGGTTAGTCTCACCTCTGTCCCTGGGAAGGTAATGGAGCGACTCGTTCTGGATGTCGTCTCCAAACACGTGGAGGAACAGGAAGTCATTGGAAGTGGTCAGCATGGATTTACCAAGGGCAAATCATGCCTGACCAATCTGATAGCTTTCTATGATGTTATAACTGGTTGGCTGGATGAGGGGAGAGCCGTAGATGTCATCTACCTTGACCTTAGCAAGGCTTTTGACACTGTCTCCCATAACATCCTCATTAGGAAGCTGGGGAAGTAAGGGCTAGATGAGGTGACAGTGAGGTGGATGGAGAGCTGGCTGAGTGACAGAACTCAGAGGGTTGTGATCAGCGGCACAGAGTCCAGTTGGAGGCCTGTAACCAGTGGTGTCCCTCAGGGGTCAATACTTGGACCAATTTTGTTCAGTATATTCATTAATGACCTAGATGAGGGGACAGAGTGTATCCTCAGCAAGTTTGCTGATGATACCAAGCTGGGAGGGGTGGCCGACACTCCAGAGGGCCGTGCTGCCATCCAGCGTGACCTGGACAGGCTGGAGAGCTGGGCAGAGAAGAACCAAATGAGGTTCAACAAAAGCAAGTGCAAGGTCCTCCACCTGGGAAGGAAGAATGCTAAGCACCAGTATAGGTTAGGGGCGGACATGCTGGGAAGCAGCTCTGAGGAGAAGGACCTGGGGGTCCTGGTAGACAGCAAATTATCCATGAGCCAGCAGTGTGCCCTTGTCGCCAAGAAGGCCAATGGCATCCTGGGCTGCATAGGGAAGACTGTGGCCAGTAGGTCGAGGGAGGTCATTCTCCCCCTCTGCTCTGCACTGGTGAGGCCACAACTGGAGTACTGTGTCCAGTTTTGGGCTCCCCAGTTCAAGAGGGACAGGGAACTACTGGACCGAGTCCAGCGAAGGGCAACCAAGATGATTATGGGACTGGAGCACCTCCCTTATGAGGAAAGGCTGAAAGAGCTGGGACTCTTTAGCCTGGAGAAGAGAAGGTTGAGGGGGGACCTGATTAATGTTTACAAGTATCTAAAGGGTGGGTTTAAGGAGGACGGAGCCAGGCTCTTTTCAATGGTTCCCAGCGACAGGACAAGGGGCAATGGGCACAAGCTAGAACATAGGAAGTTCCGTTCAAATACACGGAAAAACTTCTTTACAGTGAGGGTGACAGAGCACTGGAACAGGCTGCCCAGGGAGGGTGTGGAGTCCCCTTCTCTGGAGATTTTCAAGACCCGCCTGGATGCAGCCCTGAGGGATGTGCTTTAGGCAATCCTGCTCTAGCAGGGGAGTTGGACTAGATCTCTAGAGGTCCCTTCCAACTCTGAAGATTCCGTGATTCCCTGATTCTGTGATTTTAGCCGACTTTCAGGCGAGCACATTGTCACCTGGCTGCTCCGGTGCTGGGATAATGGGGCCAGTAGCCTGGAATTAGAGGGTAGGGAGGCCAGGCAGCTGGGATCCCTGTCTAGGGAAGGCGGCATTGACAAGGCGATTGGGAAAAAGACCCAAGCCCTCAGCCTCTGGAAACGACTCCTGTCAGGCGTGAGGGAGAGGTACCCCTTCAGTGAGGATGTTGTATGTCAACCAAGCAAGTGGACTACCATGGAAAGAGGTATCCAGTACCTGAGAGAATTAGCCGTGCGGGAGATGATTTATTATGACTTGGACAATGCAGACTTACCCATAGACCCTGATGAGGTGCAATGCACAAGGCCCATGTAGCGGAAGTTTGTACGGAGCGCACCATCGTCATATGCCAACTCCCTGGCAGTAATGGAATGGAAAGGTGAAGAGGGACCAATGGTGGATGAGGTAGCTGGCCGGCTCCGGTGATATGAAGAAAGTCTCTCTTCCCCCCTTGTCTCAGCTGTGGAGAAACTGTCGCGGAAGGTCCAGCAACTTGAAGAGAATATGTCCTACTCCCCACCTGCACGGGCCAGCATCTCAGCTATTAGGAGCAGGCATTTCCCCACTCAAGAGAGAGAGTACAGAGGGTACACACCACGAGGCACCCTGTGGTTCTACCTGCGGGACCACGGAGAGGACATGAGGAAGTGGGATGGACAACCTACTTCGACCCTGCGGACACGGGTACAGGAGTTGCAAGGAAGGACAACCACAAAAGGGGATCCCTCCAGGAAAAGTGCCACCCCAGTTTCCAGTGGGCCGTTCCCCAGACAGAGCAGAAGGCCTGATCTTGCTTCTGATCCTCTTGAGGGAACTTCCAAGTCATTTATTCAAGAAGTGAGTAATGGACACTATGACCAGTATTAGAGGGGCCCTGCCTCCGGCCAGGTGGAGGAAAGGGACAACCAGATTTATTGGACGGTGTGGATTCGATGGCCTGGCACATCAGACCCACAGGAGTATGAGGCTCTAGTGGACACGGGTGCGCAGTGTACTTTAATACCATCAAGCTATAGAGGGGCAGAACCCATTTGTATTTCTGGGGTGACAGGGGGATCCCAAGAGTTGACTGTACTGGAGGCAGAAGTGAGCCTAACTGGGAATGAGTGGCAAAAGCATCCCATTGTGACTGGCCCAGAGGCTCCATGCATCCTTGGTATAGATTACCTCAGGAGAGGGTATTTTAAGGACCCAAAAGGGTACCGCTGGGCCTTTGGCGTAGCTGCTTTGGAGACAGAGGAAGTTAAACAGTTGTCTGCCTTGCCTGGTCTCTCGGAGGATTCTTCTGTTGTGGGGTTGTTGAGGGTCAAAGAACAACAGGTGCCGATTGCTACCACAACGGTGCATCGGCGGCAGTATCGCACTAACCGAGACTCTCTGATTCCCATCCATGAGCTGATTCGTCAACTAGAGGTTCAAGGAGTGATCAGCAAGACTCGCTCACCCTTTAACAGTCCCATATGGCCGGTGCGAAAATCTAATGGAGAGTGGAGGCTAACTGTAGACTATCGTGGTCTGAATGAAGTCACGCCACCGCTGAGTGCTGCCGTGCCGGACATGCTAGAACTCCAGTAGGAACTGGAGTCCAAGGCAGCCAAGTGGTATGCCACGATTGATATAGCGAATGCATTCTTCTCAATCCCTTTGGCAGCAGAGTGCAGGCCACAGTTTGCTTTCACTTGGAGGGGCGTCCAATACACCTGGAATCGACTGCCCCAGGGGTGGAAACACAGCCCCACCATTTGCCATGGACTGATCCAGACTGCACTGGAACAGGGTGAAGCTCCAGAACATCTGCAGTACATTGATGACATCATTGTATGGGGAAACACAGCAGAAGAAGTTTTTGAGAAAGGGAGTAAAATAGTCCGAATCCTTCTGAAAGCTGGTTTTGCTATAAAGCGAAGTAAGGTCAAGGGACCTGTGCAGGAGATCCAGTTTTTAGGAATAAAATGGCAAGATGGACGCCGTCAGATCCCAATGGATGTGATCAACAAAATAGCAGCTATGTCTCCACCAACTAGTAAAAAGGAAACACAGGCTTTCTTAGGTATTGTGGGTTTTTGGAGAACGCATATCCCAGATTACAGTCAAATTGCAAGCCCTCTGTATCAAGTAACCCGGAAGAAGAATGATTTTAAATGGGGTCCTGAGCAACGACAAGCTTTTGAACAAATCAAACAGGAAATAGTCCATGCAGTGGCCCTGGGGCCAGTCCGGGCAGGACAAGATGTTAAAAATGTGCTCTACAGCGCAGCCGGGGAGAACGGCCCTACCTGGAGCCTCTGGCAGAAAGTACCAGGGGAGACTCGAGGTCGACCCCTAGGGTTTTGGAGTCGTGGATACAGAGGATCCGAAGCCCGCTACACTCCAACAGAAAAAGAGATCTTGGCAGCATATGAAGGGGTTCGAGCTGCTTCGGAAGTAGTTGGTACAGAAGCACAGCTCCTCTTAGCACCTCGACTGCCGGTGCTGGGTTGGATGTTCAAAGAAAGGGTCCCCACCACACATCATGCAACCGATGCTCCATGGAGTAAGTGGATTGCACTGATCACGCAGCGAACTCGAATGGGAAACCCCAGTCGCCCAGGAATTCTGGAAGTGATCATGGACTGGCCAGAAGGCAAGGATTCCGGAACGTCACCAGAGGAGGAGGTGATGGGTGTGGAAGAGGCCCCACCATATAATAAACTGCCAGAAAATGAGAAGAAATATGCCCTGTTCACTGATGGGTCCTGCCGGATTGTGGGAAAGCATCGAAAGTGGAAGGCTGCTGTGTGGAGTCCTACACGACGGGTTGCAGAAGCCAGTGAGGGACAGGGTGAATCGAGCCAGTTTGCAGAGGTGAAGGCTATTCAGCTGGCTTTGGACATTGCTGAGCGAGAAAAATGGCCAGTACTTTATCTCTACACTGACTCATGGATGGTGGCAAATGCTCTGTGGGGGTGGTTACAGCAGTGGAAGCAGGGCAACTGGCAGCGCAGAGGCAAACCCATCTGGGCTGCTGACCTATGGCAAGATATTGCTGCCCGGATAGAGAATCTGGTTGTGAAAGTACGCCATGTAGATGCCCACGTACCGAAGAATCGGGCCACGGAGGAACATCAGAACAACCAGCAGGTGGATCGGGCCGCTAGGATTGAAGTGGCTCAGGTGGATCTGGACTGGCAACATAAGGGTGAACTATTCATAGCTCGGTGGGCCCATGACTCCTCAGGCCATCAAGGGAGAGATGCGACATATAGATGGGCTCGTGACCGAGGGGTGGACTTGACCGTGGACACTATTGCACAGGTCATCCATGAATGTGAGACATGCGCTGCGATCAAACAAGCCAAGCGTTTGAAGCCTCTTTGGTATGGAGGGCGATGGCTGAAATACAAAGATGGGGAGGCCTGGCAGATTGATTATATCACACTGCCACAAACCCGTCAAGGCAAGCGCTATGTGCTCACAATGGTGGAAGCAACCACTGGATGGCTGGAAACATACCCTGTGCCCCATGCCACTGCCCGGAACACTATCCTGGGCCTTGAAAAGCAAGTCCTGTGGCGACATGGTACCCCAGAGAGAACTGAGTCGGACAACGGGACTCATTTCCGAAACAGCCTCATAGACACCTGGGCCAAAGAGCATGGTATCGAGTGGGTGTATCACATCCCCTGTCACGCACCAGCCTCTGGGAAGATAGAACGATACAATGGACTGTTAAAAACTACACTGAGAGCAATGGGTGGTGGGACTTTCAAACACTGGGATACACATTTAGCAAAAGCTACCTGGCTAGTTAACACCAGGGGATCTAACAATCGGGCTGGCCCTGCCCAATCAAAACTTCCACGTACTGTAGAAGGGGATAAAGTCCCCGTAGTGCACATGAAGAATATGCTAGGGAAGACAGTCTGGGTTAGTCCTGCCTCAGGCAAAGGCAAACCCATCCGTGGGATTGCTTTTGCCCAAGGACCTGGGTGCACTTGGTGGGTGATGTGGCAGGATGGGGAAGTCCGATGTGTACCTCATGGGGATCTGATTTTGGGCGAGAATAGCCAATGAATCAGATTGTGTGCTGTTAATTGCTATCAGTTGTACTACGAGTAAGGCACAGGGATGATGGGATAAGAACTGATCTCAGCAGCTGGCGCCCAGCAGTTTCCTCAAGATCTACATCTTCAGCCCCCGGACTGCGTGCATGAGCCACACCAGGTGCACCAGTCACAAGCTCCGAAAAATACAGCATGCAACAGACCAGCACCACCCAGCATCTCACCTGCCCTGAGAGACTGTTCTAACAGATGGAGCCCAAAGACGTGGATTAAAAGAACTCAACGGACACTTTGGAGGGATGGCCCATAAACTAAGGGCATTATATGTGTGTATATATATATATAACAGGGGAAAATGGTGGCAATTCATTGGAACCTGCTGGGCATGGCATAGATGGTATGGAATAAGGGGTGGATAATGTCCTGGTTCCAGTGGGGATAGGGTTAATTTTCCCTGGTATTCCATGCCATGTGAGCCACGCCCACCCTGAGCTGCCGGGGGAGGGGGCAGGAAGTTGCTGCTTAAAAGCGGGCGGGGGCGTCCCCGGTCCGGCCGGTGAGCGGCGGGGAGCGGCGGTTCCGTAATCGCGTTTGTATATTCCCCTATCCGTGGTGTTGTTCTTGTTGTTTGCCTGTTCCCTTTGCTGTCCTGTTAAACTGCCTTTGTCTCAACCCAAGAGTCTTGCATTTTCTTACAATTCTTCCTGTATTGGGAAGGCGCGAGCGAGCGGCACGTGGTTCTTTGTTGCCGTCTGAGGCTAAACGACGACAGCTGGAAAAGCCACTTCCCTTGCAAATAATCAAGAGACAAGGAGGGGAGGGAAAAGATTAAATCAAGCATGACGTAAGCAGGAAAAAAGCAAACCCCAAGAGAAATGCCGTGTTCTCTAAAAATCTGAACTTTATTCAGTACAATTCAGTGAAAGGAACATTCATTTGAAAACACAATCAATACATCAAAAAGTTGAAGGACTAGTAGCAGTGAGAGCAGAAACAGAAAGAAAAAAACCCCAAAATTCAGACAAGTTGGTCACCTGGGACGGCAGAGGGGAAGCACAGGGCCGCCTGGGACAAGGGCTAATTATTCTCTTTCTGGAGAACTGAGAGGTTTTTCTAGATTTTAATGTATCCCCTCAGCCAAGCGTAGCTCCCAGGACGGCTCCATGCGGGCGGGAAGCGCCGGCAGCCCCGGCTGGAGAGGAGGGAGCCGCAAAGCCCAGGGGCAGAGGGGATGTGGAAGGCGGCGCGGGGCCCAGCGCCCCAGGAATGTTCGCCCAGCGACCGGCCCGGCCCGAACCCGTGCCGGCATCAGGGACAAACCCACTTGAGGGAAATTGAAGAAAGCACCCTTAGGTGAAGAGCTCTTTAATGAAAAGACACAGAAATGGATGCAGAGCCGGACGCCTCAGCGGCAATTGCCAGCTCTGCCGGCACTGGCGGGGGGAAAGAAGGGGAGAAGATCTGCTTTTGGCTGTCATCTTTTACCTTTTCAGCATTTAATTTCCTTTTTGCACGTCACTGTTTGACACTGTTCTTGCCCGCTCAATCCCTCACCGCGGCCGTCCAGCCGCAGAGACGTCATTTCAGCCCTTACGGCCCGCGCAGGGTGGCAAACTCCGCAGGGGCAAACGCCTCCGGAGTCGGATGGGGATGTTGGGAATCGCACAGGGATGGGGAGGCTGGGAACGGGCAAAACTGCTTTTCCCTGATAATCCTCCAAGTCCGACACCCCCACTCCCCCGTAGCACTGACACCCCCCTCCCTCGCCCGGGCACTCCAGGGCAATTCCCAGAAGGAATGCGAGTGGGCAAGCAGGGAAGCGCCAGGCGCCTCGCTCTTTTTACAGTTACGAGAGGTCCGTGTTCAGGCATTAAAACAAAACCGCCTCCACCTGCTCCGTGTGGGTATTTTATTTTCCCGGGCTGGGAGGATTCAGCTCCAAGAGGGAGCGGGGAGATGGAGCGGCGGGAACAAGACGGGCTGCGGCAGAAGCTGCTCCGAGAGCTGCGAAGCGGGAGCGCGAAGCGGCTGCGGGGCCTGCGGGAAGGGGGGGAAGGCGGCCGGGCCCCTCGGCCTCTGCCGTCCCTGGGGGTAACTTGGGTAACGCATCCCGGGGACCGGCGGCGGGCGGGGCGTCGCCTGGCAACGGGGGACGCCGCTTTGTCCCTGTCACCCGTTGCCGGTGGCACCGCGCTGAGGCGAGGAGAGGAGGAGGAGGAGAGGAGACGAGGAGAAGGAGGATCAGGAGAATACGAGGAGGAGGAGGAGGAGGAGCAGGAGGAAGGCTGCCGACTGCCCACCCCAGTCCCACCCGTCCCGGTCCCGGTCCCGGTCCCGGTCCCGGTCCCCCCCGCAAGGCAGAAAGGCCCCCGTCCCCCTCCGGTCCCTCCGGGGCTTCGGGCTGGGCAGCAGCCATGGCTGAGCCCGAGCTGTCGCAGCTGCTGGACGCGGCCATCGGGACGCCCGAGGTCGGGTCTGTCAACTTCACGGCGCTGCGCAGCCTGCTGCAGGCCATGCTGGGCCGCCTGTCCCTGCTGGAGGGGGACCGGGCTGCCCAGGCGGCCGCCGGCCGGGAGCAGGACGGGGACAGGGCCCAGGCCGTGGGGCAGCAGCTCCCGGAGCCGCGGGAGCAGCTGCCCGGGAAGGACTCGGTGTCGGGCACCGCGAGCGGCCCCCAGCTGGCCTCCGTGGCCACCGACGTGGGGCAGATGAAGGAGAAGGTCAAAGAGAACGAGAGCGGCATCTCCAAGGTAGAGGCTCTTGCTGCTCCCCTGGGTGCTCCCCCGCCAGACGCCCCCTCCTCCGGGCTCTGCGCAGCCCTTGGACCAAGGTCTGGTTTAAGCGCCAGCTCACGGCGGCACGTGGGGCTTCAGCGCGGGAAAGGCATGGAGAGTTGGGGAGGAAGAGCTGGGGCTGAAACGCTGCTCCGCTTGCTCTGTGTCCAGCCCAGGCTGCCATCGGCGAGTTATGGGGGGGTCCCACACAGCCCCCGGTGCCCTTGGCTCTGCTGGCTGGAGGCTCGGCAGCCCCTCCAGGAGGCTGGACCTCCAGCCCAGACCCACCACCCTCTCCAGCCCTCCCTTCCCGTTCCTGACCTACGGCCGGTACCGCATGCGCTCCTGGGGCAGCTGAGAGGCTCCATCAGCCCCTCGTGGGCCTCATCTCCCACCACAAATCCCCTGGGCTCGCCCAAGGGCTAAAGCCAGCACTGGTGCCACTGGAGAGGGGCCTCATCCCTCCTGCGTGGCGTTGCCCGAGCATCTGCAGTGGGAAGAAATAAGCTTGGGTTCAAGGAAAGACCACAGCAGGGGTGAGGTCCTGCTCCCCAGGGACCCTCCTCTGGGGCTCAACCGCCACCACCCCCCGCTCCCAGGCCCTCGAGGAGATCGGCGGCATGAAGGCGGCGCAGACGCGCATGGGAGAGGACATCCAGGCGATGCAGGAGGCGCTCGGCTTGGTGAGCTGCTGCCGGTGGCCCCAGGAGGGAACTGGGCCCTCGCCCCCTCTCGGCCCCTCTCGCTGTCGCCATCCCAGCCCCTGCCCCGCCGCCATCAGCCACCGGTGTCACCCATTCACCCATCGGGAAGGGCACCAGGAGGGAAGAGTGGGAGGGGTGTCCCAAAGTGGGGAGCGGGGACCCCATCCCACTGCCCCCACAGCCCCCCAGCCTCTGCCCCCCAGCACTGCCCGGGGAGGGCAGAACCGGGCAGCGCTGCCGGCAGGTCAGGCTGGGGGTAGAGGGAACTGCGGCATCAACCAAAGGGATGCTGGGGCACTTTGGAAGCCACCAGCCATCCATACCGGGACGTGGGAGCTGGGAAGGAGGGGAGAGAAAGCTCTGCCCCGGGCCATACTGCCCCAGCCCCAGGCACAGCCCGGCGTCCCTCTGTCTTGTGCCCAAGTCAGTTTGCGCGTGCTCCTTTGAAATCCCGCTCCCGCATCCGAACGGGTGTCCCTCTCCTCGCCCAGCTCCAGGACAAACTCCAGGAAGCTGCCGGCCGGCTGCCGGGCCCCCGCAAACAGAGGTGGATGGACACGGACGAGGTACGGCCGCGAGCACCCCTGCATCCTGCACGGGGGCAGGAGGGAGCCGGGGGACAGGCTGTGCCCAGGAGCAGCGAGGGGACTCCGGGGACACAGCCTGGCTCTCTGGGGATGCGAGCGGGGAGCCAAGAATCAGCAGTGACCACCAAGAAGGGGACAGACGCTCCCGCCGATGAGAGGAGGAGGAGGTCTGATGCCAGCACCACGGCCCCGGGAACGCAGCCAGGAGCTGCTGGCATCAAGACCCAGACCCCAGGGGCACAGCCAGGATCCGCCGGCGTGTCCCCTTTGCGAGATCCGTCCATGTCCCGGGGGTCCTGGGGCCCCAGCAGCATCCCTCTAGATGAGAGCAGCGTCACCCTCCGGGGCCAGGTCTCCTCCCTGCAGGGCCAGGCCAGCGACATGCAGGACGAGACGGGGAAGGTGAGTCGGTGGCAGCACGCGAGGGGGCTGCGGGGATGCCGGGGGGGGTTGGGCAGGGAGGGGGCAACCGAAGGGCCCCTGTGCTGGGATGACACGGGGGCCTCTGCCCTGACTCTGCCACAACCACCATTCCCAGGTCAGGCAGCTGGAAGATGCCTTTGGGAAGCTTGGGGTGTCTGGAGATGACTTGGACGTGGATGGCAGCGAGCGCAGCACCCTGCAGCCAGGGTAAAAGGACGGGAGAGGGTTTCCTACTGTGTGGGGCCGCAAGGGACCCAGGGGGGCTGGGAGCATCCCAGTCTGGGGGGCCAGAGACACCCCCCGAGCAGCCCCGTGGAGGCTAAGCCTGCCCGCGTCCCCGTCTCGCTGGGCAGGTCCACGCTGCAGGAGATCAAGAAGGAGCTCTCGGAGGTGATGGAGCTGAGACTGGAGCAGATGAAGCAGGAGCTGAAGGATCTGGGTTTGGAGCAGATGAAGAGGGAGCTGAAGGATCTGGGTTTGGAGCAGATGAAGCAGGAGCTGAAGGTTCTGGGTCTGGAGCAGATGAAGCAGGAGCTGAAGGTTCTGAGTCTGGAGCAGATGAAGCAGGAGCTGAAGGATCTGGGCCTGGAACAGATGAAGAGGGAGCTGAAGGAACTGGCAGAGCATCAGGAGATAAGCAAGGCCACGCTGAAGAAGCTGGGGGCGGAGATGGACAAGCAGCTGCAGGCACAGGTGAGGTGTGGGGGGAGCGCTCCCAGCACCCGCCGGCTCGGTGGGGGGGTCCTGATGGGCTTCCCGGCCACCTCCCCTGGCTGGCAGGGGCCATGGAGACTCCACGGCACCGGGGCTCGTTGGCCGCCTCCATCCCAGCTCAGAGGCGGTTCCTCCTCCTCCCCTTCCTGCAGCAGGAGAAGCTGAGGGCGCTGGAGAGCGTGGGGCAGGAGGCGGCCGCGTGCCCTGCCTGCAGCGGGGACACCAGGGCGCAGGTGGGGCAGCTCCTCCAGCGCTACGAGAAGCTGCAGGAGGCGGTGGACGCCTTGCTGTCCCGGCTGGCGGCATACAAGGTGGCCAGGCACCTGCCGAGGAGGAGCCAGGTAGGGAGATGCCGGCGTGGGGGGCTTGGGAGGGGGCTGCTGCGCCCCCCCGGCTGGTTGGGCTTCGCTGTAACGTGGGGGAGCCCCTCGCTGCCCCCCAGACTGGCTCGTACAAGCCAGCGGAAGGGAATTGGACCTTGGTGCAAGTGTCCTGCTGGCACCCATAGCCCGTGGCCACCGGCCGAGGAACCTGGCTCTGTCCCCACGGGGCAGCCAGCCCCCCCCACAGCAGCATGGTGTCGTCTCCCCCCTGCAGCAGGACGAGGAGCTGCTGAAACGCCTCCAGGCCACCATGGTGCAGGTGCAAGGGGAGCACGAAAAGCTCAGCTCCATCGTGGGGAACATGCGGGACGAGAGTCACCAGAAGCAGAAGGACACCAAGGCAGGTGGCAGAAAGCCCCGCGGGGTCAGAGCCTCCAGCAGAGCCCCGGCTGGGGACCACCGGGGGTCCGTCCCCCTGCCCGCCGGCTGGCAGCCCTGCAGGGGCTCCAAACGCCCTTCCTGGAGGTGTGAGGGTCGGGGGGAGGCGGGGGGCGCTGGGCTGGCCGGGAGGCAGCGCGGAGCCTGCCGTGGCATCACGGGGTGCTCCCTCTGTTGGAAAAGGCTCTGTTCCAGTCCCTGGAGAGGCTGGTGAAGCAGAAAGCAGACAAGGAGGACCTGGAGTTGGGAATCGACGTGGTACGGCTTCGAGGGGACCCAGCGCCAGCCAAGGGGGTGCGGGGCAGGGTGACAAGCGCCCCTTGGCCCTTGGGTGCTCGGTGGCAGAACCTGCTGGGGGGAGGGAGGATTTCCAGACGGGCCGCGGGTCCCTCGCCGCGTCCCTCTGTGTTCCCACGGGCCCCTTCGGCTGGTGGGACCGAGCCCACGGGGGTGGTGGGGCGAGCGGGGCCCTGCAGCCACTTCTCCCGCCAGGGGCTGTCCCTGCCCATCGGACCTCCAGCCTTTCCCCACCGCTCTCCTCCTCTCCCTCCCGCTAGAAAGCAGACAAAAGCGCCCTGGCCGGCAAAGTCAACCACGCTGAGTTTGACGCGCGGATGGAGCGGCTGAAGGAGATGTTCCAGGAGATGCTGAGCCGGGTGACGGGCCAGGAGCAGCTCCAGCAGCAGCTCAGTGAAGAGCTGGCCGCCAAGGTGAGGGCTGGCTCGTCCCCGCCGCGCACAAGTGGCACCTTTGGGGCTGGGCAGCCGAAGGCAGCATCCCTCCGAGGGTCCCCCCTCCCGCCGTGACCCCCGGGGAACGCCACGTCCCTCGCCGGGCCGGGCGCTGAGGGTGTCCCCCATCCACAGCTGGACCGCCTGGAGCTGGGGCCTTTCCGGCAGCAGCTGGAGGGGCACTGGGAGAGCATCCTGAAGCAGCTCCAGGAGAAGGCAGCGCAGGCGGAGGATGACGACGCGGCTGGGATTAGGAAGTGAGCGCGACGGGGACAGTGGCGGCTCCGGGGACACCTCGCTGCTGCCTGCCAGCTGCCTGCCTGCGTGCGGGCAGAGCCGCCTCCCCCCCAGGAGCTGCCCCAGCCCTTTTCTCCCCCCTCCAGGCTGCTGCTGGCCCATTTCCACTGCCTGTCCTGCGACCGGCCCCTCGACGTGCGGGTGCCTGGCCCGTGAGTAGCGCCCGGCACCCTGGGGGAACGGGGGGGCGATGGGTGCTGGCGGTGCCCCGCTGTGCCGGGCACAGGGGTCCGGCTGTCTGCCTGGGGGGGTCTGACCCTGCCCAGCCCCCTCGCAGCCCTGCCCGGCAGCGGGGCCACAGGGAGCCCTCCCTGGGGGGCAGCGGGCGGGGGGGTGCCATGTGGTACAAGCCCGTGGGTTTTGGGGCGCCGTCCCAAACCTGGGCAGCTCTTTTGAGCCCGCCACCGATGCGCGGCTCCTGCCCTCCCCAGGTGCATCGTGACCATCCCGTCCTCCCCGCCGATGCCCCCCCGCCCCACCGGACAGCCCCTGACCATCCTCAAATCAGAACAGGAAGAGCAGGATGGCAAAAGGTAGGGGACAAGGGGACAGATCCCCAGCCCCTGGGGTGCAGGGTGGCTCTGCCCCGTCGACAGAGAGCTATTCCCAGGGTGGGGGCAGAAGGGGCCTGGGGGGCCTGAGCATGGAAGGGGAGCAGAGATGTGCCGCGGAGGGTCAGCTGTGTTTGCTCTGCCTCTCTGGGGCTTTACTGACCCCCCCCTCACTGCCCCGTCTGGCCCAGGTCTCTGTCTCAAGGGCGCTGAAGCAGCGTGTGATGAGTTGTGTCTGCTCTCAGCCTGACCTTGGGCTGGAGGGGGTGGGGGCTCCTGGGAGACCAGTTGTAAAAATGAAGCACCGCAGCTGAGACAGCCCAGCTCCTGCCTCCTGATATCCTTTGCACGGAGTGCAGGGATCTGCCACGGCCGTGGCAATCGGATGGCACTTGTGGGGGACGTACCCATTGGGGAGCAGCCGCTGGCCCCCCTCCTGGCCTAGCAGGCTGAAGTACAGGGTGCCACGGTGCCAGGCACTGAGCATCCCTCTGCCCTGTCCCACAGGGAGCCGCCGGCCGAGCCCAGGTACCCGACCGTGCCGCGGAGCTGCGGGGGCCGGCACACCGTCACCACCCCGCTGCAGCGCCGCCAGTGCCTCCGGCCCCCCCCGCACCTCCAGCACCTCCTGCTCCCCAGCAAGGTAGGGATGACCAAGGTGGGGTACGGCGCGGGGACTGAGGCTGGGAGGGTGATGCTGAGTGTCGCTGGGGGGGTGTCCGTGCCTCAGTTTCCCCAGGGAGAGCTGGCTGCGGGGGCATTGCGTGGGGATGCAGAGCTGGTGGCTCAGCCAGCCCCGCTCTCTCCTTCCCAGTGCAACGTGGTGGATCTGCTGGCCAAGGAGCGCCGCATCTCCCGGGGCCGGCTGGAGGAGCCGCTGCCTGCGCTCAGGGGCACGGAGGGTACGGCTGGGGCCGGCTTGGGGGCAGGATCCCGTGGGAGCGAGGGGGACAGCGGGGCGCGCAGGGCGACCACGCGGTCCCCAGTTTTTCCCCACCCAGGTCCCTCCCGGCTCCCCCAACCCCCGCTCCCCCTGTCCCCCTCTGCCTGCCCCGTGCTGGGCTGGCGGAGCTGCCCCGGGGACAGAAGCGGGGCCAACCCCTGCCCCTCGCCCCCAGAGCCCAGCCCCGGCCAGCCCTGGCCAGCGCCGCACCAGCTCGGGAAGCCCAGGCCAGCGTCGCACGAGCCGGAAGAGCCAAAGCCGACGGAGCCAAAGCCGGCGCAGCACAAGGCAGACTGGGCCAACGGCCCCCTCTCCCTGGCACCGAGGCCCCCCCGGAGCCGACCCAGCGCCCGGCCAGCCAGACCCCAACACGTGTTCTTCAAAACCTGATTTATTACTATTTTATTAATAAAAACCCTTCATCTCGTTCTTTCTTGTATTTTTCCCCTTTTTTTTTGGGGCCATGAACGGCGGTGACAGGGACGGGGGGGCATCACCTTGCTCACCCCCAGCCCCGCTCCCGGCCCTGCAGCGCAGCAGCGGGAGGGAGGACGGGGTGAGGGGTCCCCAGCCCGGCGCTGCCGGGGGACGGGCACCTGCGGGCGCTGGCACCTGGCGGGGACGGACCCCCCCGGCCACGCTCCCTCAGCTCAGAGCCGGGACAGCGCTGCTCCCCGCACCCCCCAGCCCCGGCCACCGCTCGGGGCCAGCGACAGCAGAGGACGAGGAACCAAGAGGGACGAGTCGACCCTGGGGCTGGGGCCCAAAACGGTGGCCGTTGGGGGGTTCATTCACGGCCGGGGTTTGGCCCAGGAGCGCGTTACGGAGCAGCGGCTGCTGGGCTCCTCCAGCATCTCCTCTGCCGCCTCCTCCCGCTGGAAAAGCCACTTCCCTTGCAAATAATCAAGAGACAAGGAGGGGAGGGAAAAGATTAAATCAAGCACGACGTAAGCAGGAAAAAAGCAAACCCCAAGAGAAATGCCGTGTTCTCTAAAAATCTGAACTTTATTCAGTACAATTCAGTGAAAGGAACATTCATTTGAAAACACAATCAATACATCAAAAAGTTGAAGGACTAGTAGCAGTGAGAGCAGAAACAGAAAGAAAAAAACCCCAAAATTCAGACAAGTTGGTCACCTGGGACGGCAGAGGGGAAGCACGGGGCCGCCTGGGACAAGGGCTAATTATTCTCTTTCTGGAGAACTGAGAGGTTTTTCTAGATTTTAATGTATCCCCTCAGCCAAGCGTAGCTCCCAGGACGGCTCCATGCGGGCGGGAAGCGCCGGCAGCCCCGGCTGGAGAGGAGGGAGCCGCAAAGCCCAGGGGCAGAGGGGATGTGGAAGGCGGCGCGGGGCCCAGCGCCCCAGGAATGTTCGCCCAGCGACCGGCCCGGCCCGAACCCGTGCCGGCATCGGGGACAAACCCACTTGAGGGAAATTGAAGAAAGCACCCTTAGGTGAAGAGCTCTTTAATGAAAAGACACAGAAATGGATGCAGAGCCGGACGCCTCAGCGGCAATTCCCAGCTCTGCCGGCACTGGCGGGGGGAAAGAAGGGGAGAAGATCTGCTTTTGGCTGTCATCTTTTACCTTTTCAGCATTTAATTTCCTTTTTGCACGTCACTGTTTGACACTGTTCTTGCCCGCTCAATCCCTCACCGCGGCCGTCCAGCCGCAGAGATGTCATTTCAGCCCTTACGGCCCGCGCAGGGTGGCAAACTCCGCAGGGGCAAACGCCTCCGGAGTCGGATGGGGATGTTGGGAATCGCACAGGGATGGGGAGGCTGGGAACGGGCAAAACTGCTTTTCCCTGATAACCCTCCAAGTCCGACACCCCCACTCCCCCGTAGCACTGACACCCCCCTCCCTCGCCCGGGCACTCCAGGGCAATTCCCAGAAGGAATGTGAGTGGGCAAGCAGGGAAGCGCCAGGCGCCTCGCTCTTTTTACAGTTACGAGAGGTCCGTGTTCAGGCATTAAAACAAAACCGCCTCCACCTGCTCCGTGTGGGTATTTTATTTTCCCGGGCTGGGAGGATTCAGCTCCAAGAGGGAGCGGGGAGATGGAGCGGCGGGAACAAGACGGGCTGCGGCAGAAGCCGCTCCGAGAGCTGCGAAGCGGGAGCGCGAAGCGGCTGCGGGGCCTGCGGGAAGGGGGGGAAGGCGGCCGGGCCCCTCGGCCTCTGCCGTCCCTGGGGGTAACTTGGGTAACGCATCCCGGGGACCGGCGGCGGGCGGGGCGTCGCCTGGCAACGGGGGACGCCGCTTTGTCCCTGTCACCCGTTGCCGGTGGCACCGCGCTGAGGCGAGGAGAGGAGGAGGAGGAGAGGAGACGAGGAGAAGGAGGATCAGGAGAATACGAGGAGGAGGAGGAGGAGGAGCAGGAGGAAGGCTGCCAACTGCCCACCCCAGTCCCACCCATCCCGGTCCCCGTCCCGGTCCCGGTCCCGGTCCCGGTCCCCCCCGCAAGGCAGAAAGGCCCCCGTCCCCCTCCGGTCCCTCCGGGGCTTCGGGCTGGGCAGCGGCCATGGCTGAGCCCGAGCTGTCGCAGCTGCTGGACGCGGCCATCGGGACGCCCGAGGTCGGGTCTGTCAACTTCACGGCGCTGCGCAGCCTGCTGCAGGCCATGCTGGGCCGCCTGTCCCTGCTGGAGGGGGACCGGGCTGCCCAGGCGGCCGCCGGCCGGGAGCAGGACGGGGACAGGGCCCAGGCCGTGGGGCAGCAGCTCCCGGAGCCGCGGGAGCAGCTGCCCGGGAAGGACTCGGTGTCGGGCACCGCGAGCGGCCCCCAGCTGGCCTCCGTGGCCACCGACGTGGGGCAGATGAAGGAGAAGGTCAAAGAGAACGAGAGCGGCATCTCCAAGGTAGAGGCTCTTGCTGCTCCCCTGGGTGCTCCCCCGCCAGACGCCCCCTCCTCCGGGCTCTGCGCAGCCCTTGGACCAAGGTCTGGTTTAAGCGCCAGCTCACGGCGGCACGTGGGGCTTCAGCGCGGGAAAGGCATGGAGAGTTGGGGAGGAAGAGCTGGGGCTGAAACGCTGCTCCGCTTGCTCTGTGTCCAGCCCAGGCTGCCATCGGCGAGTTATGGGGGGGTCCCACACAGCCCCCGGTGCCCTTGGCTCCGCTGGCTGGAGGCTCGGCAGCCCCTCCAGGAGGCTGGACCTCCAGCCCAGCCCCACCACCCTCTCCAGCCCTCCCTTCCCGTTCCTGACCTACGGCCGGTACCGCATGCGCTCCTGGGGCAGCTGAGAGGCTCCATCAGCCCCTCGTGGGCCTCATCTCCCACCACAAATCCCCTGGGCTCGCCCAAGGGCTAAAGCCAGCACTGGTGCCACTGGAGAGGGGCCTCATCCCTCCTGCGTGGCGTTGCCCGAGCATCTGCAGTGGGAAGAAATAAGCTTGGGTTCAAGGAAAGACCACAGCAGGGGTGAGGTCCTGCTCCCCAGGGACCCTCCTCTGGGGCTCAACCGCCACCACCCCCCGCTCCCAGGCCCTCGAGGAGATCGGCGGCATGAAGGCGGCGCAGACGCGCATGGGAGAGGACATCCAGGCGATGCAGGAGGCGCTCGGCTTGGTGAGCTGCTGCCGGTGGCCCCAGGAGGGAACTGGGCCCTCGCCCCCTCTCGGCCCCTCTCGCTGTCGCCATCCCAGCCCCTGCCCCGCCGCCATCAGCCACCGGTGTCACCCATTCACCCATCGGGAAGGGCACCAGGAGGGAAGAGTGGGAGGGGTGTCCCAAAGTGGGGAGCGGGGACCCCATCCCACTGCCCCCACAGCCCCCCAGCCTCTGCCCCCCAGCACTGCCCGGGGAGGGCAGAACCGGGCAGCGCTGCCGGCAGGTCAGGCTGGGGGTAGAGGGAACTGCGGCATCAACCAAAGGGATGCTGGGGCACTTTGGAAGCCACCAGCCATCCATACCGGGACGTGGGAGCTGGGAAGGAGGGGAGAGAAAGCTCTGCCCCGGGCCATACTGCCCCAGCCCCAGGCACAGCCCGGCGTCCCTCTGTCTTGTGCCCAAGTCAGTTTGCGCGTGCTCCTTTGAAATCCCGCTCCCGCATCCGAACGGGTGTCCCTCTCCTCGCCCAGCTCCAGGACAAACTCCAGGAAGCTGCCGGCCGGCTGCCGGGCCCCCGCAAACAGAGGGGGATGGACACGGACGAGGTACGGCCGCGAGCACCCCTGCATCCTGCACGGGGGCAGGAGGGAGCCGGGGGACAGGCTGTGCCCAGGAGCAGCGAGGGGACTCCGGGGACACAGCCTGGCTCTCTGGGGATGCGAGCGGGGAGCCAAGAATCAGCAGTGACCACCAAGAAGGGGACAGACGCTCCCGCCGATGAGAGGAGGAGGAGGTCTGATGCCAGCACCACGGCCCCGGGAACGCAGCCAGGAGCTGCTGGCATCAAGACCCAGACCCCAAGGGCACAGCCAGGATCCGCCGGCGTGTCCCCTTTGCGAGATCCGTCCATGTCCCGGGGGTCCTGGGGCCCCAGCAGCATCCCTCTAGATGAGAGCAGCGTCACCCTCCGGGGCCGGGTCTCCTCCCTGCAGGGCCAGGCCAGCGACATGCAGGACGAGACGGGGAAGGTGAGTCGGTGGCAGCACGCGAGGGGGCTGCGGGGATGCCGGGGGGGGTTGGGCAGGGAGGGGGCAACCGAAGGGCCCCTGTGCTGGGATGACACGGGGGCCTGTGCCCTGACTCTGCCACAACCACCATTCCCAGGTCAGGCAGCTGGAAGATGCCTTTGGGAAGCTTGGGGTGTCTGGAGATGACTTGGACGTGGATGGCAGCGAGCGCAGCACCCTGCAGCCAGGGTAAAAGGACGGGAGAGGGTTTCCTACTGTGTGGGGCCGCAAGGGACCCAGGGGGGCTGGGAGCATCCCAGTCTGGGGGGCCAGAGACACCCCCCGAGCAGCCCCGTGGAGGCTAAGCCTGCCCGCGTCCCCGTCTCGCTGGGCAGGTCCACGCTGCAGGAGATCAAGAAGGAGCTCCCGGAGGTGATGGAGCTGAGACTGGAGCAGATGAAGCAGGAGCTGAAGGATCTGGGTTTGGAGCAGATGAAGAGGGAGCTGAAGGATCTGGGTTTGGAGCAGATGAAGCAGGAGCTGAAGGTTCTGGGTCTGGAGCAGATGAAGCAGGAGCTGAAGGATCTGGGTCTGGAGCAGATGAAGCAGGAGCTGAAGGATCTGGGCCTGGAACAGATGAAGAGGGAGCTGAAGGAACTGGCAGAGCATCAGGAGATAAGCAAGGCCACGCTGAAGAAGCTGGGGGCGGAGATGGACAAGCAGCTGCAGGCACAGGTGAGGTGTGGGGGGAGCGCTCCCAGCACCCGCCGGCTCGGTGGGGGGGTCCTGATGGGCTTCCCGGCCACCTCCCCTGGCTGGCAGGGGCCATGGAGACTCCACGGCACCGGGGCTCGTTGGCCACCTACATCCCAGCTCAGAGGCGGTTCCTCCTCCTCCCCTTCCTGCAGCAGGAGAAGCTGAGGGCGCTGGAGAGCGTGGGGCAGGAGGCGGCCGCGTGCCCTGCCTGCAGCGGGGACACCAGGGCGCAGGTGGGGCAGCTCCTCCAGCGCTACGAGAAGCTGCAGGAGGCGGTGGACGCCTTGCTGTCCCGGCTGGCGGCATACAAGGTGGCCAGGCACCTGCCGAGGAGGAGCCAGGTAGGGAGATGCCGGCGTGGGGGGCTTGGGAGGGGGCTGCTGCGCCCCCCCGGCTGGTTGGGCTTCGCTGTAACGTGGGGGAGCCCCTCGCTGCCCCCCAGCCTGGCTCGTACAAGCCAGCGGAAGGGAATTGGACCTTGGTGCAAGTGTCCTGCTGGCACCCATAGCCCGTGGCCACCGGCCGAGGAACCTGGCTCTGTCCCCACGGGGCAGCCAGCCCCCCCCACAGCAGCATGGTGTCGTCTCCCCCCTGCAGCAGGACGAGGAGCTGCTGAAACGCCTCCAGGCCACCATGGTGCAGGTGCAAGGGGAGCACGAAAAGCTCAGCTCCATCGTGGGGAACATGCGGGACGAGAGTCACCAGAAGCAGAAGGACACCAAGGCAGGTGGCAGAAAGCCCCGCGGGGTCAGAGCCTCCAGCAGAGCCCCGGCTGGGGACCACCGGGGGTCCGTCCCCCTGCCCGCCGGCTGGCAGCCCTGCAGGGGCTCCAAACGCCCTTCCTGGAGGTGTGAGGGTCGGGGGGAGGCGGGGGGCGCTGGGCTGGCCGGGAGGCAGCGCGGAGCCTGCCGTGGCATCACGGGGTGCTCTCTCTGTTGGAAAAGGCTCTGTTCCAGTCCCTGGAGAGGCTGGTGAAGCAGAAAGCAGACAAGGAGGACCTGGAGTTGGGAATCGACGTGGTACGGCTTCGAGGGGACCCAGCGCCAGCCAAGGGGGTGCGGGGCAGGGTGACAAGCGCCCCTTGGCCCTTGGGTGCTCGGTGGCAGAACCTGCTGGGGGGAGGGAGGATTTCCAGACGGGCCGCGGGTCCCTCGCCGCGTCCCTCTGTGTCCCCACGGGCCCCTTCGGCTGGTGGGACCGAGCCCACGGGGGTGGTGGGGCGAGCGGGGCCCCGCAGCCACTTCTCCCGCCAGGGGCTGTCCCTGCCCATCGGACCTCCAGCCTTTCCCCACCGCTCTCCTCCTCTCCCTCCCGCTAGAAAGCAGACAAAAGCGCCCTGGCCGGCAAAGTCAACCACGCTGAGTTTGACGCGCGGATGGAGCGGCTGAAGGAGATGTTCCAGGAGATGCTGAGCCGGGTGACGGGCCAGGAGCAGCTCCAGCAGCAGCTCAGTGAAGAGCTGGCCGCCAAGGTGAGGGCTGGCTCGTCCCCGCCGCGCACAAGTGGCACCTTTGGGGCTGGGCAGCCGAAGGCAGCATCCCTCCGAGGGTCCCCCCTCCCGCCGTGACCCCCGGGGAACGCCACGTCCCTCGCCGGGCCGGGCGCTGAGGGTGTCCCCCATCCACAGCTGGACCGCCTGGAGCTGGGGCCTTTCCGGCAGCAGCTGGAGGGGCACTGGGAGAGCATCCTGAAGCAGCTCCAGGAGAAGGCAGCGCAGGCGGAGGATGACGACGCGGCTGGGATTAGGAAGTGAGTGCGACGGGGACAGTGGCGGCTCCGGGGACACCTCGCTGCTGCCTGCCAGCTGCCTGCCTGCGTGCGGGCAGAGCCGCCTCCCCCCCAGGAGCTGCTCCAGCCCTTTTCTCCCCCCTCCAGGCTGCTGCTGGCCCATTTCCACTGCCTGTCCTGCGACCGGCCCCTCGACGTGCGGGTGCCTGGCCCGTGAGTAGCGCCCGGCACCCTGGGGGAACGGGGGGGCGATGGGTGCTGGCGGTGCCCCGCTGTGCCGGGCACAGGGGTCCGGCTGTCTGCCTGGGGGGGTCTGACCCTGCCCAGCCCCCTCGCAGCCCTGCCCGGCAGCGGGGCCACAGGGAGCCCTCCCTGGGGGGCAGCGGGCGGGGGGGTGCCATGTGGTACAAGCCCGTGGGTTTTGGGGCGCCGTCCCAAACCTGGGCAGCTCTTTTGAGCCCGCCACCGATGCGCGGCTCCTGCCCTCCCCAGGTGCATCGTGACCATCCCATCCTCCCCGCCGATGCCCCCCCGCCCCACCGGACAGCCCCTGACCGTCCTCAAATCAGAACAGGAACAGCAGGATGGCAAAAGGTAGGGGACAAGGGGACAGATCCCCAGCCCCTGGGGTGCAGGGTGGCTCTGCCCCGTCGACAGAGAGCTATTCCCAGGGTGGGGGCAGAAGGGGCCTGGGGGGCCTGAGCATGGAAGGGGAGCAGAGATGTGCCGCGGAGGGTCAGCTGTGTTTGCTCTGCCTCTCTGGGGCTTTACTGACCCCCCCCTCACTGCCCCGTCTGGCCCAGGTCTCTGTCTCAAGGGCGCTGAAGCAGCGTGTGATGAGTTGTGTCTGCTCTCAGCCTGACCTTGGGCTGGAGGGGGTGGGGGCTCCTGGGAGACCAGTTGTAAAAATGAAGCACCGCAGCTGAGACAGCCCAGCTCCTGCCTCCTGATATCCTTTGCACGGAGTGCAGGGATCTGCCACGGCCGTGGCAATCGGATGGCACTTGTGGGGGACGTACCCATTGGGGAGCAGCCGCTGGCCCCCCTCCTGGCCTAGCAGGCTGAAGTACAGGGTGCCACGGTGCCAGGCACTGAGCATCCCTCTGCCCTGTCCCACAGGGAGCCGCCGGCCGAGCCCAGGTACCCGACCGTGCCGCGGAGCTGCGGGGGCCGGCACACCGTCACCACCCCGCTGCAGCGCCGCCAGTGCCTCCGGCCCCCCCCGCACCTCCAGCACCTCCTGCTCCCCAGCAAGGTAGGGATGACCAAGGTGGGGTACGGCGCGGGGACTGAGGCTGGGAGGGTGATGCTGAGTGTCGCTGGGGGGGTGTCCGTGCCTCAGTTTCCCCAGGGAGAGCTGGCTGCGGGGGCATTGCGTGGGGATGCAGAGCTGGTGGCTCAGCCAGCCCCGCTCTCTCCTTCCCAGTGCAACGTGGTGGATCTGCTGGCCAAGGAGCGCCGCATCTCCCGGGGCCGGCTGGAGGAGCCGCTGCCTGCGCTCAGGGGCACGGAGGGTACGGCTGGGGCCGGCTTGGGGGCAGGATCCCGTGGGAGCGAGGGGGACAGCGGGGCGCGCAGGGCGACCACGCGGTCCCCAGTTTTTCCCCACCCAGGTCCCTCCCGGCTCCCCCAACCCCCGCTCCCCCTGTCCCCCTCTGCCTGCCCCGTGCTGGGCTGGCGGAGCTGCCCCGGGGACAGAAGCGGGGCCAACCCCTGCCCCTCGCCCCCAGAGCCCAGCCCCGGCCAGCCCTGGCCAGCGCCGCACCAGCTCGGGAAGCCCAGGCCAGCGTCGCACGAGCCGGAAGAGCCAAAGCCGACGGAGCCAAAGCCGGCGCAGCACAAGGCAGACTGGGCCAACGGCCCCCTCTCCCTGGCACCGAGGCCCCCCCGGAGCCGACCCAGCGCCCGGCCAGCCAGACCCCAACACGTGTTCTTCAAAACCTGATTTATTACTATTTTATTAATAAAAACCCTTCATCTCGTTCTTTCTTGTATTTTTCCCCTTTTTTTTTGGGGCCATGAACGGCGGTGACAGGGACGGGGGGGCATCACCTTGCTCACCCCCAGCCCCGCTCCCGGCCCTGCAGCGCAGCAGCGGGAGGGAGGACGGGGTGAGGGGTCCCCAGCCCGGCGCTGCCGGGGGACGGGCACCTGCGGGCGCTGGCACCTGGCGGGGACGGACCCCCCCGGCCACGCTCCCTCAGCTCAGAGCCGGGACAGCGCTGCTCCCCGCACCCCCCAGCCCCGGCCACCGCTCGGGGCCAGCGACAGCAGAGGACGAGGAACCAAGAGGGACGAGTCGACCCTGGGGCTGGGGCCCAAAACGGTGGCCGTTGGGGGGTTCATTCACGGCCGGGGTTTGGCCCAGGAGCGCGTTACGGAGCAGCGGCTGCTGGGCTCCTCCAGCATCTCCTCTGCCGCCTCCTCCCGCTGGAAAAGCCACTTCCCTTGCAAATAATCAAGAGACAAGGAGGGGAGGGAAAAGATTAAATCAAGCACGACGTAAGCAGGAAAAAAGCAAACCCCAAGAGAAATGCCGTGTTCTCTAAAAATCTGAACTTTATTCAGTACAATTCAGTGAAAGGAACATTCATTTGAAAACACAATCAATACATCAAAAAGTTGAAGGACTAGTAGCAGTGAGAGCAGAAACAGAAAGAAAAAAACCCCAAAATTCAGACAAGTTGGTCACCTGGGACGGCAGAGGGGAAGCACGGGGCCGCCTGGGACAAGGGCTAATTATTCTCTTTCTGGAGAACTGAGAGGTTTTTCTAGATTTTAATGTATCCCCTCAGCCAAGCGTAGCTCCCAGGACGGCTCCATGCGGGCGGGAAGCGCCGGCAGCCCCGGCTGGAGAGGAGGGAGCCGCAAAGCCCAGGGGCAGAGGGGATGTGGAAGGCGGCGCGGGGCCCAGCGCCCCAGGAATGTTCGCCCAGCGACCGGCCCGGCCCGAACCCGTGCCGGCATCGGGGACAAACCCACTTGAGGGAAATTGAAGAAAGCACCCTTAGGTGAAGAGCTCTTTAATGAAAAGACACAGAAATGGATGCAGAGCCGGACGCCTCAGCGGCAATTCCCAGCTCTGCCGGCACTGGCGGGGGGAAAGAAGGGGAGAAGATCTGCTTTTGGCTGTCATCTTTTACCTTTTCAGCATTTAATTTCCTTTTTGCACGTCACTGTTTGACACTGTTCTTGCCCGCTCAATCCCTCACCGCGGCCGTCCAGCCGCAGAGACGTCATTTCAGCCCTTACGGCCCGCGCAGGGTGGCAAACTCCGCAGGGGCAAACGCCTCCGGAGTCGGATGGGGATGTTGGGAATCGCACAGGGATGGGGAGGCTGGGAACGGGCAAAACTGCTTTTCCCTGATAACCCTCCAAGTCCGACACCCCCACTCCCCCGTAGCACTGACACCCCCCTCCCTCGCCCGGGCACTCCAGGGCAATTCCCAGAAGGAATGCGAGTGGGCAAGCAGGGAAGCGCCAGGCGCCTCGCTCTTTTTACAGTTACGAGAGGTCCGTGTTCAGGCATTAAAACAAAACCGCCTCCACCTGCTCCGTGTGGGTATTTTATTTTCCCGGGCTGGGAGGATTCAGCTCCAAGAGGGAGCGGGGAGGTGGAGCGGCGGGAACAAGACGGGCTGCGGCAGAAGCCGCTCCGAGAGCTGCGAAGCGGGAGCGCGAAGCGGCTGCGGGGCCTGCGGGAAGGGGGGGAAGGCGGCCGGGCCCCTCGGCCTCTGCCGTCCCTGGGGGTAACTTGGGTAACGCATCCCGGGGACCGGCGGCGGGCGGGGCGTCGCCTGGCAACGGGGGACGCCGCTTTGTCCCTGTCACCCGTTGCCGGTGGCACCGCGCTGAGGCGAGGAGAGGAGGAGGAGGAGAGGAGACGAGGAGAAGGAGGATCAGGAGAATACGAGGAGGAGGAGGAGGAGGAGCAGGAGGAAGGCTGCCAACTGCCCACCCCAGTCCCACCCATCCCGGTCCCCGTCCCGGTCCCGGTCCCGGTCCCGGTCCCCCCCGCAAGGCAGAAAGGCCCCCGTCCCCCTCCGGTCCCTCCGGGGCTTCGGGCTGGGCAGCGGCCATGGCTGAGCCCGAGCTGTCGCAGCTGCTGGACGCGGCCATCGGGACGCCCGAGGTCGGGTCTGTCAACTTCACGGCGCTGCGCAGCCTGCTGCAGGCCATGCTGGGCCGCCTGTCCCTGCTGGAGGGGGACCGGGCTGCCCAGGCGGCCGCCGGCCGGGAGCAGGACGGGGACAGGGCCCAGGCCGTGGGGCAGCAGCTCCCGGAGCCGCGGGAGCAGCTGCCCGGGAAGGACTCGGTGTCGGGCACCGCGAGCGGCCCCCAGCTGGCCTCCGTGGCCACCGACGTGGGGCAGATGAAGGAGAAGGTCAAAGAGAACGAGAGCGGCATCTCCAAGGTAGAGGCTCTTGCTGCTCCCCTGGGTGCTCCCCCGCCAGACGCCCCCTCCTCCGGGCTCTGCGCAGCCCTTGGACCAAGGTCTGGTTTAAGCGCCAGCTCACGGCGGCACGTGGGGCTTCAGCGCGGGAAAGGCATGGAGAGTTGGGGAGGAAGAGCTGGGGCTGAAACGCTGCTCCGCTTGCTCTGTGTCCAGCCCAGGCTGCCATCGGCGAGTTATGGGGGGGTCCCACACAGCCCCCGGTGCCCTTGGCTCCGCTGGCTGGAGGCTCGGCAGCCCCTCCAGGAGGCTGGACCTCCAGCCCAGCCCCACCACCCTCTCCAGCCCTCCCTTCCCGTTCCTGACCTACGGCCGGTACCGCATGCGCTCCTGGGGCAGCTGAGAGGCTCCATCAGCCCCTCGTGGGCCTCATCTCCCACCACAAATCCCCTGGGCTCGCCCAAGGGCTAAAGCCAGCACTGGTGCCACTGGAGAGGGGCCTCATCCCTCCTGCGTGGCGTTGCCCGAGCATCTGCAGTGGGAAGAAATAAGCTTGGGTTCAAGGAAAGACCACAGCAGGGGTGAGGTCCTGCTCCCCAGGGACCCTCCTCTGGGGCTCAGCCGCCACCACCCCCCGCTCCCAGGCCCTCGAGGAGATCGGCGGCATGAAGGCGGCGCAGACGCGCATGGGAGAGGACATCCAGGCGATGCAGGAGGCGCTCGGCTTGGTGAGCTGCTGCCGGTGGCCCCAGGAGGGAACTGGGCCCTCGCCCCCTCTCGGCCCCTCTCGCTGTCGCCATCCCAGCCCCTGCCCCGCCGCCATCAGCCACCGGTGTCACCCATTCACCCATCGGGAAGGGCACCAGGAGGGAAGAGTGGGAGGGGTGTCCCAAAGTGGGGAGCGGGGACCCCATCCCACTGCCCCCACAGCCCCCCAGCCTCTGCCCCCCAGCACTGCCCGGGGAGGGCAGAACCGGGCAGCGCTGCCGGCAGGTCAGGCTGGGGGTAGAGGGAACTGCGGCATCAACCAAAGGGATGCTGGGGCACTTTGGAAGCCACCAGCCATCCATACCGGGACGTGGGAGCTGGGAAGGAGGGGAGAGAAAGCTCTGCCCCGGGCCATACTGCCCCAGCCCCAGGCACAGCCCGGCGTCCCTCTGTCTTGTGCCCAAGTCAGTTTGCGCGTGCTCCTTTGAAATCCCGCTCCCGCATCCGAACGGGTGTCCCTCTCCTCGCCCAGCTCCAGGACAAACTCCAGGAAGCTGCCGGCCGGCTGCCGGGCCCCCGCAAACAGAGGGGGATGGACACGGACGAGGTATGGCCGCGAGCACCCCTGCATCCTGCACGGGGGCAGGAGGGAGCCGGGGGACAGGCTGTGCCCAGGAGCAGCGAGGGGACTCCGGGGACACAGCCTGGCTCTCTGGGGATGCGAGCGGGGAGCCAAGAATCAGCAGTGACCACCAAGAAGGGGACAGACGCTCCCGCCGATGAGAGGAGGAGGAGGTCTGATGCCAGCACCACGGCCCCGGGAACGCAGCCAGGAGCTGCTGGCATCAAGACCCAGACCCCAGGGGCACAGCCAGGATCCGCCGGCGTGTCCCCTTTGCGAGATCCGTCCATGTCCCGGGGGTCCTGGGGCCCCAGCAGCATCCCTCTAGATGAGAGCAGCGTCACCCTCCGGGGCCGGGTCTCCTCCCTGCAGGGCCAGGCCAGCGACATGCAGGACGAGATGGGGAAGGTGAGTCGGTGGCAGCACGCGAGGGGGCTGCGGGGATGCCGGGGGGGGTTGGGCAGGGAGGGGGCAACCGAAGGGCCCCTGTGCTGGGATGACACGGGGGCCTGTGCCCTGACTCTGCCACAACCACCATTCCCAGGTCAGGCAGCTGGACGATGCCTTTGGGAAGCTTGGGGTGTCTGGAGATGACTTGGACGTGGATGGCAGCGAGCGCAGCACCCTGCAGCCAGGGTAAAAGGACGGGAGAGGGTTTCCTACTGTGTGGGGCCGCAAGGGACCCAGGGGGGCTGGGAGCATCCCAGTCTGGGGGGCCAGAGACACCCCCCGAGCAGCCCCGTGGAGGCTAAGCCTGCCCGCGTCCCCGTCTCGCTGGGCAGGTCCACGCTGCAGGAGATCAAGAAGGAGCTCTCGGAGGTGATGGAGCTGAGACTGGAGCAGATGAAGCAGGAGCTGAAGGATCTGGGTTTGGAGCAGATGAAGAGGGAGCTGAAGGATCTGGGTTTGGAGCAGATGAAGCAGGAGCTGAAGGTTCTGGGTCTGGAGCAGATGAAGCAGGAGCTGAAGGTTCTGGGTCTGGAGCAGATGAAGCAGGAGCTGAAGGATCTGGGCCTGGAACAGATGAAGAGGGAGCTGAAGGAACTGGCAGAGCATCAGGAGATAAGCAAGGCCACGCTGAAGAAGCTGGGGGCGGAGATGGACAAGCAGCTGCAGGCACAGGTGAGGTGTGGGGGGAGCGCTCCCAGCACCCGCCGGCTCGGTGGGGGGGTCCTGATGGGCTTCCCGGCCACCTCCCCTGGCTGGCGGGGGCCATGGAGACTCCACGGCACCGGGGCTCGTTGGCCGCCTCCATCCCAGCTCAGAGGCGGTTCCTCCTCCTCCCCTTCCTGCAGCAGGAGAAGCTGAGGGCGCTGGAGAGCGTGGGGCAGGAGGCGGCCGCGTGCCCTGCCTGCAGCGGGGACACCAGGGCGCAGGTGGGGCAGCTCCTCCAGCGCTACGAGAAGCTGCAGGAGGCGGTGGACGCCTTGCTGTCCCGGCTGGCGGCATACAAGGTGGCCAGGCACCTGCCGAGGAGGAGCCAGGTAGGGAGATGCCGGCGTGGGGGGCTTGGGAGGGGGCTGCTGCGCCCCCCCGGCTGGTTGGGCTTCGCTGTAACGTGGGGGAGCCCCTCGCTGCCCCCCAGACTGGCTCGTACAAGCCAGCGGAAGGGAATTGGACCTTGGTGCAAGTGTCCTGCTGGCACCCATAGCCCGTGGCCACCGGCCGAGGAACCTGGCTCTGTCCCCACGGGGCAGCCAGCCCCCCCCACAGCAGCATGGTGTCATCTCCCCCCTGCAGCAGGACGAGGAGCTGCTGAAACGCCTCCAGGCCACCATGGTGCAGGTGCAAGGGGAGCACGAAAAGCTCAGCTCCATCGTGGGGAACATGCGGGACGAGAGTCACCAGAAGCAGAAGGACACCAAGGCAGGTGGCAGAAAGCCCCGCGGGGTCAGAGCCTCCAGCAGAGCCCCGGCTGGGGACCACCGGGGGTCCGTCCCCCTGCCCGCCGGCTGGCAGCCCTGCAGGGGCTCCAAACGCCCTTCCTGGAGGTGTGAGGGTCGGGGGGAGGCGGGGGGCGCTGGGCTGGCCGGGAGGCAGCGCGGAGCCTGCCGTGGCATCACGGGGTGCTCTCTCTGTTGGAAAAGGCTCTGTTCCAGTCCCTGGAGAGGCTGGTGAAGCAGAAAGCAGACAAGGAGGACCTGGACTTGGGAATCGACGTGGTACGGCTTCGAGGGGACCCAGCGCCAGCCAAGGGGGTGCGGGGCAGGGTGACAAGCGCCCCTTGGCCCTTGGGTGCTCGGTGGCAGAACCTGCTGGGGGGAGGGAGGATTTCCAGACGGGCCGCGGGTCCCTCGCCGCGTCCCTCTGTGTCCCCACGGGCCCCTTCGGCTGGTGGGACCGAGCCCACGGGGGTGGTGGGGCGAGCGGGGCCCCGCAGCCACTTCTCCCGCCAGGGGCTGTCCCTGCCCATCGGACCTCCAGCCTTTCCCCACCGCTCTCCTCCTCTCCCTCCCGCTAGAAAGCAGACAAAAGCGCCCTGGCCGGCAAAGTCAACCACGCTGAGTTTGACGCGCGGATGGAGCGGCTGAAGGAGATGTTCCAGGAGATGCTGAGCCGGGTGACGGGCCAGGAGCAGCTCCAGCAGCAGCTCAGTGAAGAGCTGGCCGCCAAGGTGAGGGCTGGCTCGTCCCCGCCGCGCACAAGTGGCACCTTTGGGGCTGGGCAGCCGAAGGCAGCATCCCTCCGAGGGTCCCCCCTCCCGCCGTGACCCCCGGGGAACGCCACGTCCCTCGCCGGGCCGGGCGCTGAGGGTGTCCCCCATCCACAGCTGGACCGCCTGGAGCTGGGGCCTTTCCGGCAGCAGCTGGAGGGGCACTGGGAGAGCATCCTGAAGCAGCTCCAGGAGAAGGCAGCGCAGGCGGAGGATGACAACGCGGCTGGGATTAGGAAGTGAGTGCGATGGGGACAGTGGCGGCTCCGGGGACACCTCGCTGCTGCCTGCCAGCTGCCTGCCTGCGTGCGGGCAGAGCCGCCTCCCCCCCAGGAGCTGCCCCAGCCCTTTTCTCCCCCCTCCAGGCTGCTGCTGGCCCATTTCCACTGCCTGTCCTGCGACCGGCCCCTCGACGTGCGGGTGCCTGGCCCGTGAGTAGCGCCCGGCACCCTGGGGGAACGGGGGGGCGATGGGTGCTGGCGGTGCCCCGCTGTGCCGGGCACAGGGGTCCGGCTGTCTGCCTGGGGGGGTCTGACCCTGCCCAGCCCCCTCGCAGCCCTGCCCGGCAGCGGGGCCACAGGGAGCCCTCCCTGGGGGGCAGCGGGCGGGGGGGTGCCATGTGGTACAAGCCCGTGGGTTTTGGGGCGCCGTCCCAAACCTGGGCAGCTCTTTTGAGCCCGCCACCGATGCGCGGCTCCTGCCCTCCCCAGGTGCATCGTGACCATCCCATCCTCCCCGCCGATGCCCCCCCGCCCCACCGGACAGCCCCTGACCGTCCTCAAATCAGAACAGGAACAGCAGGATGGCAAAAGGTAGGGGACAAGGGGACAGATCCCCAGCCCCTGGGGTGCAGGGTGGCTCTGCCCCGTCGACAGAGAGCTATTCCCAGGGTGGGGGCAGAAGGGGCCTGGGGGGCCTGAGCATGGAAGGGGAGCAGAGATGTGCCGCGGAGGGTCAGCTGTGTTTGCTCTGCCTCTCTGGGGCTTTACTGACCCCCCCCTCACTGCCCCGTCTGGCCCAGGTCTCTGTCTCAAGGGCGCTGAAGCAGCGTGTGATGAGTTGTGTCTGCTCTCAGCCTGACCTTGGGCTGGAGGGGGTGGGGGCTCCTGGGAGACCAGTTGTAAAAATGAAGCACCGCAGCTGAGACAGCCCAGCTCCTGCCTCCTGATATCCTTTGCACGGAGTGCAGGGATCTGCCACGGCCGTGGCAATCGGATGGCACTTGTGGGGGACGTACCCATTGGGGAGCAGCCGCTGGCCCCCCTCCTGGCCTAGCAGGCTGAAGTACAGGGTGCCACGGTGCCAGGCACTGAGCATCCCTCTGCCCTGTCCCACAGGGAGTCGCCGGCCGAGCCCAGGTACCCGACCGTGCCGCGGAGCTGCGGGGGCCGGCACACCGTCACCACCCCGCTGCAGCGCCGCCAGTGCCTCCGGCCCCCCCCGCACCTCCAGCACCTCCTGCTCCCCAGCAAGGTAGGGATGACCAAGGTGGGGTACGGCGCAGGGACTGAGGCTGGGAGGGTGATGCTGAGTGTCGCTGGGGGGGTGTCCGTGCCTCAGTTTCCCCAGGGAGAGCTGGCTGCGGGGGCATTGCGTGGGGATGCAGAGCTGGTGGCTCAGCCAGCCCCGCTCTCTCCTTCCCAGTGCAACGTGGTGGATCTGCTGGCCAAGGACCGCCGCATCTCCCGGGGCCGGCTGGAGGAGCCGCTGCCTGCGCTCAGGGGCACGGAGGGTACGGCTGGGGCCGGCTTGGGGGCAGGATCCCGTGGGAGCGAGGGGGACAGCGGGGCGCGCAGGGCGACCACGCGGTCCCCAGTTTTTCCCCACCCAGGTCCCTCCCGGCTCCCCCAACCCCCGCTCCCCCTGTCCCCCTCTGCCTGCCCCGTGCTGGGCTGGCGGAGCTGCCCCGGGGACAGAAGCGGGGCCAACCCCTGCCCCTCGCCCCCAGAGCCCAGCCCCGGCCAGCCCTGGCCAGCGCCGCACCAGCTCGGGAAGCCCAGGCCAGCGTCGCACGAGCCGGAAGAGCCAAAGCCGACGGAGCCAAAGCCGGCGCAGCACAAGGCAGACTGGGCCAATGGCCCCCTCTCCCTGGCACCGAGGCCCCCCCGGAGCCGACCCAGCGCCCGGCCAGCCAGACCCCAACACGTGTTCTTCAAAACCTGATTTATTACTATTTTATTAATAAAAACCCTTCATCTCGTTCTTTCTTGTATTTTTCCCCTTTTTTTTTGGGGCCATGAACGGCGGTGACAGGGACGGGGGGGCATCACCTTGCTCACCCCCAGCCCCGCTCCCGGCCCTGCAGCGCAGCAGCGGGAGGGAGGACGGGGTGAGGGGTCCCCAGCCCGGCGCTGCCGGGGGACGGGCACCTGCGGGCGCTGGCACCTGGCGGGGACGGACCCCCCCGGCCACGCTCCCTCAGCTCAGAGCCGGGACAGCGCTGCTCCCCGCACCCCCCAGCCCCGGCCACCGCTCGGGGCCAGCGACAGCAGAGGACGAGGAACCAAGAGGGACGAGTCGACCCTGGGGCTGGGGCCCAAAACGGTGGCCGTTGGGGGGTTCATTCACGGCCGGGGTTTGGCCCAGGAGCGCGTTACGGAGCAGCGGCTGCTGGGCTCCTCCAGCATCTCCTCTGCCGCCTCCTCCCGCTGGTGTCCTGGTTCCGGTGGGGATAGGGTTAATTTTCCCTGGTATTCCATGCCATGTGAGCCACGCCCACCCTGAGCTGCCGGGGGAGGGGGCAGGAAGTTGCTGCTTAAAAGCGGGCGGGGGCGTCCCGGGTCCGGCCAGCGAGCGGCGGGAGCGGTGGTTCCCTAATCGCGTTTGTGTATTCCCCTATCCGTGTTGTTGTTGTTGTTGTTGTTGTTGTTGTTGTTGTTGTTGTTGTTGTTGTTGTTGTTGTTGTTGTTGTTGTTGTTGCTGTTGCTGTTGCTGTTGCTGTTGTTGTTGCTGTTGTTGTTGTTTGCCTGTTCCCTTTGCTGTCCTGTTAAACTGCCTTTGTATGTCAGCCAAGCAAGTGGACTACCATGGAAAGAGGTATCCAGTACCTGAGAGAATTAGCCGTGCGGGAGATGATTTATTATGACTTGGACAATGCAGACTTACCCACAGACCCTGATGAGGTGCGATGCACAAGGCCCATGTGGCGGAAGTTTGTACGGAGCGCACCATCGTCATATGCCAACTCCCTGGCAGTAATGGAATGGAAAGGTGAAGAGGGACCAATGGTGGATGAGGTGGCTGGCCGGCTCCGGCGATATGAAGAAAGTCTCTCTTCCCCCCTTGTCTCAGCTGTGGAGAAACTGTAGGGGAAGGTCCAGCAACTTGAAGAGAATATGTCCTACTCCCCACCTGCACGGGCCAGCATCTCAGCTATTAGAAGCAGGCATTTCCCCACTCAAGAGAGAGAGTACAGAGGGTACACACCATGAGGCACCCTGTGGTTCTACCTGCGGGACCACGGAGAGGACATGAGGAAGTGGGATGGACAACCTACTTCGATCCTGCGGACACGGGTACAGGAGTTGCAAGGAAGGACAACCACAAAAGGGGATCCCTCCAGGAAAAGTGCCGCCCCAGTTTCCAGTGGGCCGTTCCCCAGACAAAGCAGAAGGCCTGATCTTGCTTCTGATCCTCTTGAGGGAACTTCCAAGTCATTTATGCAAGAAGTGAGTAATGGATACTATGACCAGTATTAGAGGGGCCCTGCCTCCGGCCAGGTGGAGGAAAGGGACAACCGGGTTTATTGGACGGTGTGGATTCGATGGCCTGGCACATCAGACCCACAGGAGTATGAGGCTCTAGTGGACACGGGTGCGCAGTGTACTTTAATACCATCAAGCTATAGAGGGGCAGAACCCATTTGTATTTCTGGGGTGACAGGGGGATCCCAAGAGTTGACTGTACTGGAGGCAGAAGTGAGCCTAACTGGGAATGAGTGGCAAAAGCATCCCATTGTGACTGGCCCAGAGGCTCCAGGCATCCTTGGTATAGATTACCTCAGGAGAGGGTATTTTAAGGACCCAAAAGGGTACCGCTGGGCCTTTGGCATAGCTGCTTTGGAGACAGAGGAAGTTAAACAGTTGTCTGCCTTGCCTGGTCTCTCGGAGGATTCTTCTGTTGTGGGGTTGTTGAGGGTCAAAGAACAACAGGTGCCGATTGCTACCACAACGGTGCATCGGCGGCAGTATCGCACTAACCGAGACTCTCTGATTCCCATCCATGAGCTGATTCGTCAACTAGAGGTTCAAGGAGTGATCAGCAAGACTCGCTCACCCTTTAACAGTCCCATATGGCCGGTGCGAAAATCTAATGGAGAGTGGAGGCTAACTGTAGACTATCGTGGTCTGAATGAAGTCATGCCACCGCTGAGTGCTGCCGTGCCGGACATGCTAGAACTCCAGTAGGAACTGGAGTCCAAGGCAGCCAAGTGGTATGCCACGATTGATATAGCGAATGCATTCTTCTCAATCCCTTTGGCAGCAGAGTGCAGGCCACAGTTTGCTTTCACTTGGAGGGGCGTCCAATACACCTGGAATCGACTGCCCCAGGGGTGGAAACACAGCCCCACCATTTGCCATGGACTGATCCAGACTGCACTGGAACAGGGTGAAGCTCCAGAACATCTGCAGTACATTGATGACATCATTGTATGGGGAAACACAGCAGAAGAAGTTTTTGAGAAAGGGAGTAAAATAGTCCAAATCCTTCTGAACGCTGGTTTTGCTATAAAGCGAAGTAAGGTCAAGGGACCTGCGCAGGAGACCCAGTTTTTAGGAATAAAATGGCAAGATGGACGCCGTCAGATCCCAATGGATGTGATCAACAAAATAGCAGCTATGTCTCCACCAACTAGTAAAAAGGAAACACAGGCTTTCTTAGGTATTGTGGGTTTTTGGAGAACGCATATCCCAGATTACAGTCAAATTGCAAGCCCTCTGTATCAAGTAACCCGGAAGAAGAATGATTTTAAATGGGGTCCTGAGCAACGACAAGCTTTTGAACAAATCAAACAGGAAATAGTCCATGCAGTGGCCCTGGGGCCAGTCCGGGCAGGACAAGATGTTAAAAATGTGCTCTACAGCGCAGCCGGGGAGAACGGCCCTACCTGGAGCCTCTGGCAGAAAGCACCAGGGGAGACTCGAGGTCGACCCCTAGGGTTTTGGAGTCGTGGATACAGAGGATCCGAAGCCCGCTACACTCCAACAGAAAAAGAGATATTGGCAGCATATGAAGGGGTTCGAGCTGCTTCGGAAGTGGTTGGCACAGAAGCACAGCTCCTCTTAGCACCTCGACTGCCGGTGCTGGGTTGGATGTTCAAAGAAAGGGTCCCCACCACACATCATGCAACCGATGCTACATGGAGTAAGTGGATTGCACTGATCACGCAGCGAACTCGAATGGGAAACCCCAGTCGCCCAGGAATTCTGGAAGTGATCATGGACTGGCCAGAAGGCAAGGATTCCGGAATGTCACCAGAGGAGGAGGTGACGCGTGCAGAAGAGGCCCCACCATATAATAAACTGCCAGAAAATGAGAAGAAATATGCCCTGTTCACTGATGGGTCCTGCCGGATTGTGGGAAAGCATCGAAAGTGGAAGGCTGCTGTGTGGAGTCCTACACGACGGGTTGCAGAAGCCAGTGAGGGACAGGGTGAATCGAGGCAGTTTGCAGAGGTGAAGGCTATTCAGCTGGCTTTGGACATTGCTGAGCGAGAAAAATGGCCAGTACTTTATCTCTACACTGACTCATGGATGGTGGCAAATGCTCTGTGGGGGTGGTTACAGCAGTGGAAGCAGGGCAACTGGCAGCGCAGAGGCAAACCCATCTGGGCTGCTGACCTATGGCAAGATATTGCTGCCCGGATAGAGAAGCTGGTTGTGAAAGTACGCCATGTAGATGCCCACGTACCGAAGAATCGGGCCACGGAGGAACATCAGAACAAGCAGCAGGTGGATCGGGCCGCTAGGATTGAAGTGGCTCAGGTGGATCTGGACTGGCAACATAAGGGTGAACTATTCATAGCTCGGTGGGCCCATGACTCCTCAGGCCATCAAGGGAGAGATGCGACATATAGATGGGCTCGTGACCGAGGGGTGGACTTGACCGTGGACACTATTGCACAGGTCATCCATGAATGTGAGACATGCGCTGCGATCAAACAAGCCAAGCGTTTGAAGCCTCTTTGGTATGGAGGGCGATGGCTGAAATACAAAGATGGGGAGGCCTGGCAGATTGATTATATCACACTGCCACAAACCCGTCAAGGCAAGCGCTATGTGCTCACAATGGTGGAAGCAACCACCGGATGGCTGGAAACATACCCTGTGCCCCATGCCACTGCCCGGAACACTATCCTGGGCCTTGAAAAGCAAGTCCTGTGGCGACATGGTACCCCAGAGAGAACTGAGTCGGACAACGGGACTCATTTCCGAAACAGCCTCATAGACACCTGGGCCAAAGAGCATGGTATCGAGTGGGTGTATCACATCCCCTGTCACGCACCAGCCTCTGGGAAGATAGAACGATACAATGGACTGTTAAAAACTACACTGAGAGCAATGGGTGGTGGGACTTTAAAACACTGGGATACACATTTAGCAAAAGCTACCTGGCTAGTTAACCCCAGGGGATCTAACAATCGGGCTGGCCCTGCCCAATCAAAACTTCCACGTACTGTAGAAGGGGATAAAGTCCCCGTAGTGCACGTGAAGAACGTGTTAGGGAAGACAGTCTGGGTCAGTCCTGCCTCAGGCAAAGGCAAACCCATCCGTGGGATTGCTTTTTCCCAAGGACCTGGGTGCACTTGGTGGGTGATGCGGCAGGATGGGGAAGTCCGATGTGTACCTCATGGGGATCTGATTTTGGGCGAGAATAGCCAATGAATCAGATTGTGTGCTGTTAATTGCTAAGGAACACTGTCACTGTATGTCCTCATTGCTATAATTGCTATCAGTTGTACTACAAGTAAGGCACAGGGATGATGGGATAAGAACTGATCTCAGCAGCTGGCGCCCAGCAACTTCCTCAAGATCTACATCTTCAGCCCACGGACTGCGTGCATGAGCCACACCAGGTGCACCAGTCACAAGCTCCGAAAAATACAGCATGCAACAGACCAGCACCACCCAGCATCTCACCTGCCCTGAGAGACTGTTCTAACAGATGGAGCCCAAAGCCGTGGATTAAAAGAACTCAGCGGACACTTTGGAGGGATGGCCCATAAACTAAGGGCATTATATCTGCATGAATATATATGTGTATATATATATATGACAGGGGAAAGTGGTGGCAATTCATTGGAACCTGCTGGGCATGGCATAGATGGTATGGAATAAGGGGTGGATAATGTCCTGGTTCCGGCGGGGATAGGGTTAATTTTTCCTGGTATTCCATGCCATGTGAGCCATGCCCACCCTGAGCTGCTGGGGGAGGGGGCAAGAAGTCGCCCCTTGGAGCGGGCTGGGGCGCCCCGGTCCGGTCGGTGAGCGGCGGGGAGCGGCGGTTCCGTAATCGTGTTTGTATATTCCTCTGTCCGTGTGATTGTTGTTGTTTGCCTGTTCCCTTTGCTGTTCTGTTAAACTGCCTTTGTCTCAACCCAAGAGTCTTGCCTTTTTCTTCCGATTCTTCCTGTATCGGGAAGGCCCGAGCGAGCAGCACGCGGTTCTTTGTTGCCGTCTGAGGCTAAACCACGACACGAGGCAACACGTACTTATATTGTTTCTCTTTTGTGTTCATCGGGAGCAGTCCCTTATTTTCTTTAACAGCAATCCCCCGCCCCTTCATATCATCAATGGGAGGTTTTAAGGCCAAGGGCTCAGGGGCTGCGGACGGCTGTTCACTTCCTTCCGCTAAATCTTTCTGCTCCTTAAAGTTCTTTAATGGCTCTAACAAAAGTCACCACGTAGTTAACAGTTCAATAGCCGTTTTTGAGCCACACGTAGCTTCCTCAAATAATGTCTGCCCTGGGTTCGTCCATTGCGTTACACTAAATGCCGTAACTGACGTTACTTCTACTCCCTGTTTCTTTCCCCACAATAGCATTTTTCACAAAGTCACTTCAGGGAGGATTACACCCTGTCGCTTCAACAGCAGCGTCCATGTGGAGAGTAGAGTCTGCTCTTCCTTAGTTAACTTCCCTCCCATGTCCCCAGTGGCTCACCTACTACAGGTGTCTTCTTAAATATGATCCGGATCCGTCAACAGCTCTGCCCGCTGTCTTCAGCTTCACTGGGCTCCGTCCCCACAACTATTTCCAGTCGTCTTCTTCCTCAGCATCACGTCGGGGTCACTAATTGTCGTTTCAGTCGGGACGGACAAACGACAAGACTCTCCTTGAAGGGTTAAGTTAAGCTCTCTTTTATTACAAACTTGGATTTCTTATATAGCTAATCTTTTGTTCACGCTCCGTTCACGTGTTCTTTCTACGCATTCAATTGGTTAGGTTACATAGCACACGCGCTTGTAGCTACAATGCGATTGGTTATCGAAATCCTGTTTACATTGCTCAAAATCCGGCTTTCTCACAGCCTAGTTCCTCTTTGTTCTCTGAAGCAATCTTCTTCTTTCTCCTTTTTGTTACGTTGTCCTTACATGACGCAACTCGCGGCCTTCTTTGGGTACACTGCAATCTCTGTCTCTTCTGTCAAGGGGTCTATGGACCCGCCGTATCCCCCAACATCCCGCTGCCGGCAGGACGGCTCATCCCTCAGCTCAGCCTGGCCGCAGACTTGTTACAGCCTGGCCCTTGACCAGGGGAGGTGTCCGTGTCCCTGAGCCCAGAGTCCTGCCCCACAGGCAGCACCCTGGGGCAAAGGGCAGAAAACCAGTAGGTTCCCCTCCTTTGCAGGGTCCAAAGTGTCATTTGTAGCATCTTACCCAGCCCTTTGAGTGCCCAGAGCCTCATGTATAGGGTCAAACCCATCATTTTGAGGGTCACAACCCGTCTTTAATGACCATAGCTTTTTTTTAGAGCCACCAGTTTCATTTTCAGGGTGTAAACCCTCATTTTTTCAGGCACGAAGCCTTGCTGTACGGTCCATAGTTACAGTTACAGTGTCCAAAGCCTCATTTTTATTTTCCAAAGTCTTAGTTTGGGCTTCCAAAGCCTCATCGTAGGCTCTAAAGCACCATTTTCATGGTCCAAAGGCTCCGTTTCACTTTGCAAAAGCTCCTTTTCAGAGTCCAAAGCAGCATCTTAAGTATCCAAAGCCTCGTTTTCAGGCTCCAAAGCATGGTCTTTACGATCCAGCCAGTCGTTTTTAGGGTCCAAGACACATTGTAAGTGTCTAAACCCTCATTTCTATGGGAAAAGCCTCCTTTAAAGATCAAAGCCTCATTTTTTAGCCCCTAAGGCCTCATTTTTAGACTCCAACACCTTCATTCTAGGGCTGAAAGCCTCCTTGTTTGGGTCCAAACCCTCACTTTTAAGGTCCAAGACTTCATTTATACGTTCCAAGCCCCACTTTTAGGTCCAGTGACTCATCTGAAGGGCCCAGAGCACCATTTTTAAGGCTCAAAGTCTGATTTTGGAGGGCCAAAGCCTCATTTTCAAAGTCCAAAGTTTCATTTTTGGGACCAAATCCTCATTTTTAGCTTTCAAAGCCTTTTTTTCAGGGAGGAAAGCCCCCTTTTTAGGATTCAATCCACAATTTGGAGGGCCCAAAGCCTCATTTTGAGCCTCCCAAGCCCCGTTTTTAGGGTGTAAAGCCTCAGGTTTTGGTACCAAAGTCTCATTTGAGGGCACAAAACCTAATTTCAGGGTTCAAAGCTTCCATTTCATTTCCAAAGCCCCATGTTTAAGGCTGAAATCCTCATTTTTGGGACTCAAAACCATCTTTTCCGGCCCAGAACATTTCTTTAGGGCCCACAGCTCCAACCTGAGGGTCTGAACCCAAAGGCGCAGCTTGTCGCCTGGCAACAACCGCCCTCCCCTCTCTGTCCCGCCTATGGGCCCTGAACAGCCAATCGCATTTGAGGAGGCGGGGGCAAGGCACACGATTGATGTGTAACCAACCAATCAAGCTTGGAGGCCTGCAGGGAAGGTGGCAGGAGTCAAAAACAATGCTTGGCACCGTGTGGGGGCGGGGCATGTGGGCTCCACCAATCACAGCTGGAGTTCGAGCAGCACACAGATGATTGATAAGTGTCTGACCCATCAGTTGATGGGCGGAGCAAGGGAGAAATGCCAGGCAGCCAATGAGAGGAAACATCCTGGGCAGAGTGACAGCCCAGGCAGCCAATCAGAGAGAGCATCACCTCAGGTGACCTGCGCCTGGGCAGCCTGACCACCTGGGAGCCAATCAGGAGCCGCCTCCAGGAAGGGCAGGCCCCAACCCAGGGCAGAGTGACAGCCGAGGGGACCAATCGGAGGCAGCATCACCTCAGGGGAAGGGCGGGTGCTGCTGCTGTGCAGCCTGAGCACCCAGGAGGAGGGCGGTGGGCTGGGCCGGGATGGGAGAGGGGCCGCTGGCTGTGGGGCCGCCCGCCATCACCTCACCCACTCCCCTCCCGCCAACCCAAGCGACGCCGCAGCAGCCTGAAGGCTTGTGAGGAGGGGGAGGACGCGCCCCCGAGCCAATGAGTTGAGCAGGGGGAGATGGCGGTGCTGGGGCCTCCCTCTCAAAGCCGGGGGTGCCCAGGGTTGATGCTCTCCACCCCCCTCTCCCCACAGCTACTGCACATCATCTCCTTCCTGACGCTGCGCGACCTGCTGAGCCTGGACCCGACGTGCCGCTGCCTCCCCTCCGCACCCCTCTCCCCCGCCAGCGCCTGGCCCTGCAAGAGGGCCGCCATCCTCAACTGGGAGTCGGCCGTTGCCACGGGGGCGTGGGGGTGGTGGCACTTTGTCCCACGGCCAGTGAAGATGTCCTGGCGTCCCCCTTCCAGACACCAAGGGGCCGTACCTGCAGAGCCTGGGCCGCGGCTGGCAGCGAGCACTGATGGCCTCCATCCTGTCTCCCCCCTCTCGTGGCTACCACAAGCTGGCGCTTGCCCAGCAGCGCCTCTTCCTCCTGGGTTACAGCAGGACCCACCTCTTGCTCCGTGACTCTGGCCGTCACGCCTGCTCCTGCCAGGCCCTCTCCCACGGCGTCAGGGATGTATGCCGACCCCTCACTCCCCCTTCCCCCCCTGCCACCGCCATGCTGGGTGACCGTCCCCTCCTCCCCACAGTGACAGTGGATCCCCGTGGGGAGCCCCCCCACGCCTGCATGCTGACGGAGCAGAAGCAGAGCGACACCCTGGAGGTGTTCGACCCAGCCGACGTCCAGCACATCTTCTGCATCAGCTTCCCCTCCTCCATCCGCGTCAGACGGGCGGTCGTCACCAGCACGGAGGTGACGTGGACCCTTCTGCTGCTCACAGGTTTGGGGGGGGACACTGAGGAGATGGGGAGAGCACCTTGGGGTGTGGGGACACTGCGGGGAGGGGGACACACGTGCCAGATTCAGCCCCCTGACTTCCCCGTGTGGGAGCGCAGAGGAGAGGCAGGTGTACAACCTGCAGCTGACCCTATCCCTGACCCCAGTGTCATCCCTGTAGGTGCCATGGCCCCATCGCTGTCCCCACAGGTGTCCTGTCGACACTACTGTCCCCAGCCCTGTCTCTGTCCCTCCAGGTCTCTTGTCCCCCTCCCTGTCCCCACAGGTGCCCTATGCCCAGGGCTGTGGGGACAGCGGCCACCTGCTGGGCTGGTTCCATGGCAGCAGCAGTTTTGTCCACCTCCATGTCACAGCGAGACATGGGGACACTGTTGACCCCACTGGGGGCTGGGGAGGAGCCAACAGGCTCAGTTGTGGTCCGTAAAGTTTCCTTTTAAGAGTACAAAGCCGCATTTTTAGTTTCCAACGCCTCTTTTTCAGGCTCCAAAGAGGCATTTGTAGGATTAAGCCAGTAAGTTTTAGGGTCCAAGATGCATTTTGTATGTCCAAACCCTGATTTTTATGGTCCAAACCCCTCTCTAAGGGACCAAATTATCATGGTTTTGATCCCAAAGCTTCATTTTTAGGGTACAAACCCTCATTTACAAGTTCCAAAGCCCTTTTTAAGATTCAAAGACTCATTGTCAAGCTCTCAAACAGCATTTTTAGCATCCAGCCAGTCATTTTTAGAGTCCAAGCCACATCTTGACTGTCCAAAGCGAGAGCGAGTGGCCCACATGCAGGTCCAGACGGGCCACCAGGTGGGCCCCAGGGTGGCTGGGCAGCAGCCGGGCAGCGGCGTGGCAACATGAGGATGTGCAGTGCGGTGTCGCGGCAAAGTGACGATGCAAAAATGTGCGTCTGCTCTCTAGAGCCGCTTGCTGGGAGACTGGCTGTGGTGGCCGCAGCTGGGTGCCTCTGGAGCGAGAGGTGCCAGCGCAGGGTCACAGCTCCAGGAGAGCTCTTGCAAGGAGCCATGGAGCACCGTCTCACTGCTGGCATCCCAAAGGTGGACACACTGCTGAGCGCAGTGGGGAGGAGGGGAGAGGTGAGCAACGGGCCGATGGAGAGGGCTCAGCCCAGGAGCCTGGGACATGCGGGGCTGCTCTGGGGCCTCGGGACGCGCGCGGGTAGCTCGGAGGGATGCAAGGGTGGTGGGGCTGGGCAGAGTTTGCGGGGAGTCGTGCCTCTCTGCCCAGCCTGGCTCACGGCTAAGCAGGTGGCAGGGGTTGCTGCGACAGGAGGCAGACGTGGGTTCTCTGTTGGCTGCCAAGGACCCTCTGGGGTTGCTGGCTCTGGCTTCTGTTTGGGGGTCTCCCAGGAGGGAATGGGGGGGCTCCCTTTGTTCCACCCTGCCCTCAACAGGCTCCCCAGCTCCTCACAGGGAGGAAAGGGGTTAACAAAAGAGGAGCAGTCAGTGGCTTAATGCCCAAGTGGACAGTGTCCCTCAAGGAGCCACAGCCCTCAAGGGACAGTGGCCCTCAATGGGACAGTGGCATCAAGTGCTCCCCCAGCCAGGGTTCAGATGGCACCAAGCTGAGGGGTGCAGTCGATCCTCTTGAAGGGGGGGATGCCTCCCAGAGGGACCTGCTTGCTTTTTTCTAAAACAGGCATTTCACATCCTAGAGAGGGGGGAAAAAAAAACACCTAAAAGAAAAAATAAAATTATTTGGTTTTGTAAGAATGATCCAAAATGGAGCAGGAGACACAGAACATAACAGACCTTTCAGCAGGAGGAACTTCAGGGAGAGTTTTCTGCCCACAAAGCACCAGAGCCCCTGGGAAGAAAAGTGCTCATGAGTACAGCCTCTGAAGACCCTTTATCCCCTCTGCTCTTCTTCCTCAGCGTTGACACCTTGTGGTTCCGCAGCTGCTGTAAACCCTTGCACAGATCCAACACGGCCTGAACTACATCACTCCCCGCCAGGTCACTAATTGTCGGCGAGTCATTTAGGGAGTGTGCACTCACTCAGGCAGCTGCCTGGATACACACGATCATTGAGCCAGACCTGAAAAACTGCAGGATCCCTGTACTTCCGCAAGAGATGCCAAACTGGGAAATTCCTTTAGCACGATGGGAACACACACACACAAATCTCCTCAGCTGTGAGAGCTACAGCGTGAGTCTAGTGCCAAGCTGCCCTTCGATATCGGCGTTAAGGCTTCTAGTCTGACCAGCACCTGCACGGACACATGCAGCGTCTGCCTACAGAGAGGACTCTTCACTCTGAGACAACTTCTGTGCACAAAGCTCCTGCAGGAATAAAAGAGTTACCGGGCGCTGCAAAGGCTGATGCCAAAGGTTGCATTCAGCCTTTAGCTGCAAGACACAGGTATGATATTGCTGCGGAACATCCAGGTTGCCATTTCAGCAGCCAAAACTCAGAAACACCGGCCCTTACTTAGATATGTGTTTTATCTTCCTGGGATATGTCACTAACCACATTCCCTCCTACCGACCTCCTTTCCTCCCGGTCTCACAGCTCTCTGAGAAATTCAGGAGAATTTGTAAAAACTGCCCCTTTCTGTGTCTCTGACACAAACACTTCCCGAGCTCCCTGCCTGCTTTTGCAAACAGGCCACGATTCCTGCCAGTTTGTTTGCCACTGAAAGAGCCAGGGAGCCCCATCGGTGCCGTTTGGGCAGAGAGGATTCCCCGTGCGGCTTCCCCGCTGCGTGGGGTTCCCAGGAGCACACGCAGCCCCGTCTGCCTGCTCCTGCCTCTCCTCCCGTCCTGCTGGCGCAGGCGTTTCTGCAGCAGCGCTGCGAGCTGCAGGAGGTGACACACAGGTTAGGGGGAACGCTGGCTACCAAAACGACACCACTGCTTGGGCCGGGTGAGTTTTAACCCCGGTTCAAAGTTCCATCCCCTCAGCCCCACCCAGCAGCACAGCCTGCGCTGGAGGAAGCTCCGTGAAGCCGCAGCCATTGCTGAGCAGTGGCCAGGGAAAGGCCGTCATGAACCCACAGGGTCAGCTGCTCCTGGGGAAGTACCAGCAAAGGGATCTACCTCCAGATGCAGGAAACGCAGCAGCCAAATCCACCCGAAATTACCGTGTTCCAATAAAAGAAACACATTTCTGTCAAAGTGCAGCCCTAGTATTCATCTTGGATAATTTCCTCTAGTCAAATAGGTTTTTAAACTCTGGCCTAAGTGAACAAAATACTTCAAAGCTGACATCCACAACTCCTTACAAGTCTTTCACATTCCCACCCCAGACATTCCCGAGTCTCTCTCCTAACACGCACAGGATGACAGAGATACTCGTCTGCCCCCAAGCATCCACGGGCTCTCCAAAGCCGGTGAGGCGAGCCTGGGACACAACCCGAGGGCACCGGTGAGACACAACCAGCCTGTGTTCCGGCAGTGCAGAGCCCACCACTCTCAGCAAAGACTCATCTTCGCAAAGACTCACCCTCTGGCTAGCAGCTGAGAAGCTAGCTGACATGTGCAGAGCCAGGAGTTGCACATCAAGCGAAACATTACTGAAAAAAGTTGTGCAGTTAAAAAAACAACACCAAACAACCCATGAAAGCAGGAGCAAAAATCCCAGATCCTGTCCCTAAAAATAACACGCTTCAATCCTATCCCACTTGTACTCTGTCGTCCCGTAAGCCAACCACCCCGTAACCCTCGCACGCTGGAAGCCGAGAACCTGGCACCCGATAACACTGTCTCTCCCTAACACAAGTATGTGATAACCCTTGTAGACCGTTACCCTGGCACTGCAGAACCCCAGAACCCCGTAGCCTTAGCACCCCATGACCCTGGCACGTTGTAGCCCTAAGATATCCAAACATTGAACACAAACTCCCTGCGGAGCTCTGCCAGAGCCTTCAGGTGGCCCCAGATCTCAGACATCACAACTTCAAAGTGGGACGGAGCCACCAGGACACTGCCAACATCCACCTTCACGTCAACCTTCACGCCCTTAGAAAGTCCCCTGGTCAAACCCTCTCAGGGAGAAAGGCTGAGGCACTCGGAGACTTTGAACCCTCCAGCCGTGACCACAGGGCTTCAGCTCGTCATCCCTGTGTCAGAGCCACCGGGCAGGTGGCCCCATCCTCGTGCAAGACCCCCAGGGCATTTGTACCCGGCGCTGGGTGGCTGGAAACGGCCTTTGCTCTATGGGCAGGAGCTTCCTGGGAGCAGCATCTCTCCCGGCGGCACTGGGAAACCTTCCTGGATGCCTAAGAAACAGCTCTGCACCGCTCCATCTCCCACCAAAACCAGGGGTGGAGGAAGGCTGCTCTGGTGGCCTCCGAGAGAACCAGCTCCCCTGGGCTGCTCTGCGGAAGCTCTGCAGCACGCGGTAGGTCTCCCCTGTTCTCCCTGGGGACAAAGATAAGACGGGAGGGATGGGGTTTGCTTTGCCCCCTTCCCAGGGTGCCGCAAGAGAGACCTGCCACCCAAATCACTTCTGTGACAGGGACACCACGTAGGAGCTGCAGACGCGTGTCAGGACAGCTGTGGGGAGCAGGCAAGCCATGCCGCCGTGTCCCTGGCGCTGGCGGAAAGGAGAGCTGTGGACAACGCGGGGAGCCCAGGGCAGCTGGCAACCGGCAGCCGGGCCCGGCTGAAATGGCTCCCTGAGCCTCAGCCTGGGGGCTGCAGCGCGGGGCCAGCACCGGCTGGGGCTCGGCTGGGAAAAAACAGGGTGGCCCTGACGCCCCACGCACATACCCAGCTGCTGCTCCTCTGCCCATCGCTGCCCTGGGATGCAGAAGGCGGCGCTGCTGGCCCTGGCCCAGCTGAGCGGAGGGCAGGGGCCGCCCGTGAGGCGAGGACAGGCCGGCGGCCGGAGCTCCCGGAGAGGAAGGGGGGAAAGGCCGGCCGGCTGGGTACAGAAGTGCCTGAGCTGGAACATCTCCTGGCCGCGCAGAACACAGGAGCTGTGGCGATTCCCGGTCTCCTGTCAGCCCTCGTCTGCCTCCCCGTCCCTCCCCGTCCCTCCGTGCCCCTCTCGGCCATGTTTTATCTTCCCCATACCTCTCCTGTCTCCTACTGGGTTCTGCTCCCCGTCCCTCTCTTCTCCAGGTCCCTCTTCCTCCTTCCCTCTACCCGCCCCTCTCTTTATAGAATCATAGAATTGTTGAGGTTGGAAGGGACCTTTAAGATCATCGAGTCCAACCTTTAGCCTACCCTGACAAGAGCCACTTCTAAACCATGTCCCTCAGTGCCCCATCTACCCTTTTTTTAAACACCTCCAGGGATGGTGAATCCACCACCTCCCTGGGCAGCCTATTCCAATGTTTAATAACCCTTTCAGTGAAAAAATGTCTCCTAATATCTAATCTAAACCTCCCCTGACGTAACTTGAACCCGTTTCCCCTCGTCCTATCACTTGTCACCAGGGAGAAGAGGTCAGCCCCCATCTCTCTACAACCTCCTTTCAGGGAGTTGTAGAGGGTGATAAGGTCTCCCCTCAGCCTCCTCTTCTCCAGGCTAAACAACCCCAGCTCCCTCAGTCGTTCTTCATAAGGTTTGTCCTCCAGGCCCCTCACCAGCTTTGTAGCCCTTCTCTGGACACGCTCCAACACCTCAATGTCCCTCTTGTAGCGAGGGGCCCAAAACTGAACGCAGTACTCGAGGTGGGGCCTCACCAGTGCCGAGTACAGGGGGATGATCACTTCCCTAGTCCGGCTCACCACACTATTCCTGATACAGGCTAGGATGCTGTTGGCCTTCTTGGCCACCTGGGCACACTGCTGGCTCATATTCAGCCGGCTGTCCACCAACACTCCCAAGTCCTTTTCTGTCGAGCTGCTTTCGAGCCACTCTGCCCCAATCCTGTAGCGCTGCATGGGGTTGTTGTGACCCAAGTGCAGGACCCGGCATTTGGCCTTGTTGAACCTCATACCATTGGTCTCAGCCCATCGGTCCAGCCTGCCCAGATCCCTCTGCAGAGCCAACCTACCCTCAAGCAGATCAACACGCCCGCCCAGTTTAGTGTCATCTGCGAACTTACTGAGGGTGCATTCGATCCCTTCATCCAGATCATTGATAAAGATATTAAAGAGAACCGGCCCCAGCACCGAGCCCTGGGGGACACCACTTGTGACTGGACACCAACTGGATTTAACTCCATTTACCACCACTCTCTGGGCACGGCCATCCAGCCAGTTTTTTACCCAGCAAAGAGTACACCTGTCCAGGCCATGAGCAGCCAGTTTCTCCAGGAGAATGCTGTGGGAAACGGTGTCAAAAGCTTTCCAAAAATCCAGGTAGATAACATCCACAGCTTTTCCCTCATCCACTAAGTGGGTCACCTTATCATAGAAGGATATTAGGTTTGATAGGCATGACCTGCCCTTCACAAACCCATGCTGACTGGGCCTGATCACCCTGTTCTCCTGCATGTGCCGTGCAATGGCACCGAGGATGATCTGTTCCATGACCTTCCCAGGCACCGAGGTCAGACTGACTGGCCTGTAGTTCCCCGGATCCTCCTTCCGGCCCTTCTTGTGGATGGGTGTCACATTTGCCAACCTCCAGTCAGCTGGGACCTCCCCGGTTGTCCAGGACTGCTCATAAATGATACCAAGTGGCCTGGCGAGCACCTCCGCCAGCTCTTTCAATACCCTTGGGTGGATCCCATCCGGCCCCATAGATTTGTGCACCTCCAGGTGCTGAAGCAGGTCCCTCACTGTTTCCCTTTGGATTACGGGGGCTTCATTCTGCTCCCCATCCCTGTCTTCTAGTTCAGGGGTCTGGGTGCTCAGGGAACAACTGGTCCTACTGCTGAAGACTGAGGCAAAGACTTCATTAAGTACCTCAGCCTTTTCCTCATCCTTGGTCACTATGTTGCCGGCCCCATCTACTAGAGGACAGAGATAATCCTTAGTCCTCTTCCTATTGCTAATATATTTATAGAAGCTTTTTTTGTTGTCCTTGACAACAGAAGCCAGGTTTAGCTCCAGCTGGGCTTTGGCCCTCCTGATTTTTTCCCTACATAGCTTAACTACCTCTTTGTAGTCGTCTTGAGTGGCCTGCCCTTCCTTCCAGAGGCCATAGATCCTCTTTTTTTCCCTAAGTTGCAACACTAGCTCCCTGTTTAGCCAGGCCGGCCTTTTTCCCCGACGGCTTGTCTTCCGGCACATGGGGACAGCCTGCTCCTGCGCCTTTAAGACTTCCTTCTTGAAAATCATCCAGGCTGCCTGGGCTCCTTTGCCCTGGAGGACTGCCTCCCAGGGGACTTTGGCAACCAGGCTCCTGAAAAGCCCAAAGTCCGCCCTCCGGAAGTCCAAGGTAGCAGTTCTGCTGACCCCTCTCCTTGCTTCTCGCAGAATTGAAAACTCTATCATTTCATGGTCACTGTTCCCAAGACAGCCTCCAACCTTCACATCCCCCACAAGACCTTCCCTATTTACAAACAACAGATCCAGCAGGGCACCTTCCCTAGTTGGCTCTCTCACTAGCTGTGTCAGGAAGTTATCCCCAGCACATTCCAGGAACCTTCTAGACTGTTCCCTCCCTGCTGTATTGTATTCCCAGCAGATGTCCGGCAAATTGAAGTCCCCCACGAGGACAAGAGCTCGCGATCTTGAGACTTCTCCCAGCCGTTTATAGAATATTTCATCTGCCTCCTCATCCTGATTGGGCGGTCTATAACAGACTCCTACTACGATATCCGCCTTGTTAGCCCTGCCCCTAATTCTTACCCATAAACACTCAACCCCATTATCACCATCATTAAGTTCAAAGCATTCGTAACACTCCTTAACATACAGGGCCACACCCCCGCCTCTCCTTGCTTGCCTATCCTTCCTGAAGAGCCTATAGGCATCCATGGCAGCACTATAGCTATGTGAGTCATCCCACCACGTTTCTGTGATGGCGACTACATCATAGTTTCCCTGCTGCACGATGGCCTCCAGCTCGTCCTGCTTATTCCCCATGCTGCGTGCATTAGTGTAGATGCACTTCAGTTGGGTTAATTGTCCTGCCACTTTCTTGGGGGGACAGGCCCTAATTTGCACCTGGTCATTCTCGGACACTACTGTAGTTACCAAATTATCACTACTCCTTGTGTCTATGCTGCCACACAATTCACTATCCCCCACCATCGCTGAGACAGGCTGCAAGACCCTGCTATCACTTTTACCCATGAGCACTGCTATGTTGCTCCCAGGCACCACTTTTGTGATCCTGGTTTCGTCCCCATCCCCCATCAAACCTAGTTTAAAGCCTTATGGATAAGCCCTGCTAATTCTTGTCCCAGTCTCTTTCTTCCCCTTCGGGTTAGGCTTCCCCCGCCTGATGCCAGCATGCCTGGTTTCCTGTAGATCAGCCCATGTTCAAAAAAGCCAAAGTCCTGCCGGACGCACCAGTCGCGGAGCCAGGAGTTAATTTGCTGGCTCCTCCTATTTATCCCCTTGTCTACCCCTGCAAATGATGGGATAGAGGAGAACACTATTTGTGCTCCCGATCCCTTAACCAGCCGTCCCAGGGCCCTAAAGTCATTCTTCATTGCCCTCAGACTTCTGGTACCTACTTCGTCACTGCCTACCTGAAATATCAGTAGTGGATAGTAATCTGATGACTGGACCAGGGAAGGGAGTTTCCTCCGTATGTCCTTAATTCTGGCCCCAGGGAGGCAGCTGACTTCCCTGTGGGATGGGTCCAGTCTACAGATAGGACCCTCTGTTCCTCTCAGAAGGGAGTCACCTACTACAATAACCCTTCTTTCTTTCTTTGTTGAGGACGTCCTGAGGCGTGGGGGTGAGTGACGAGCACTGAGCATTTCACTGGATGGATCAGCTCCTCCATCCTCAATCGCCTGGTCCTCAATTTCCAGAGCCTCATACCTATTACGTAAGGGCAGTTGGGATGGTGAGGGGGGCCGTGAGAGGTTTCGCTTACCTCTCCGAGGAGGGATCTGACACCACTCCCCCTTATCCCTTGAGTCCTCTCCTTCTGCCTGGTGACAGGAGGGAAGTGGGTCATCCACTTCTGATAGAGCCTCTTCCTGCTGCCTTTGCCTCAGGGTATGGCTCCACCAATCTATTTCGTTTTCACAGTTCCTAATACTTCTTAACCTTTCTACCTCTTCCTTCAGTTCAACCACCTTCCTGAGCAGATCATTTACTTGATCGCACCGTATGCACACAGTGTCTCTGGAACCCTGTGGGAGCAGTGCCAGACTCAGGCATTCATTACAGCCCGAGACCTGCACAGCCACGTGCTTGCAGAGGAGCTCAGTCTGAGTTCCCACGTTCTTCCTCGCGGAAGCTTTTGACTGTTTTACAGCCATGTTCTTTTCTCGTGCCGGGAGATGGAGGATCTCTGCTGTTCGCTTCCCTCGCGCCCTGAGCAGGTGCCCTTGCACGCCGATGTTCCTCTGCTTGTGGTTGCCCAGCTTCTGCTTACCTTAGACTCAAGGCTTCCAGTGACCCACCGTACGAAATGCTGCTCCTTGTTCGCTCGCTCGCACTGCGGTGCCGCCCTGGGTGACCCACGTAGGCTACCCGCGTGCTGGGTGCGCAGCGGCCGGCCGCTGCGCTCCGGGACCACCCGTTTAGAGCTGCCGCGTGTGACGCTGACTCCGCCCCTGCCGCGTCAGCAGCCCGCCCCCGAGCTGCCGGTTTCGGCACGAGCTAGCCGCCTTTCCTGGCTACAAGAGCCCTCGAAAGAGCCCTCAAAAGAGACCTTTGCCGGCCTTATCCACCACGATCCCCTTCCCCAGTGAGGCCTTACCTGCACTGAAGCTGGTCTCCACGGCGACCATGAAATGAACTTGAGATGAAAGTCCTCAGCCAGCCTGGCCCTGTCTGTCAATACGTGGGGGTCACCGAGGAGAGGTGAGTGTCCTCTGAGACAGTGGGAAGCCCTGGCGCGGCAGGCTTTTTGCCCCTCTCCGCTGCTGTCTCCAGCTGCTGAGAGAGCAGGAGTGAAACCACAGGGATGGGGAAGGTTTGTCTGTCTTGGTAGACACAACCTGGCCTTGTGGGCTCGGTCTAAAGGGCTTTGGGCTGTGCTTTCCGTGCTGGGCTTGCTCCACCGTGTGCCCTGGGAATGCTGACGCAAGGAGATTTTTGTCCCAGCTGCTCTGAGCAGGAAGCTTTGGGCATGTCTGGTCCCCATGGGGAAACGTGGACCATCGGGACACTCTTCCTCAGGTCTTCCTGCAGAAATCTCAGCTCTTCTTCTGGGACAGGATTTGACCTTCCCTTCAGAGGGCGGTTTGAAGGTTATCATTGCCGTCTCTTTGAAACTGTGGGAAGACTTGAGCCAAAGGTGCCAGTTGCTTGGCATCCCAACCCCTTCAGGGACCAAGTCCTCCTTTCAAAGACACTTCGTGTTCCTGGCCAACATGGTAAAGCTGTCTTTTAGCCAACAGCACGCCCTGGCTTCTTTCACTTGTCTTCTCCAATTTCTCTGGGTTTGGCCTCTGGGGATGGACTCTTGATATCTTCTTCTGTCCCACTGTCGCCGTTGGGCTTCTTTACGCTTGAAGCTGTGGTAGTGTGTTAGCTTGAACTTTGGCTGGGAAAGCGTGCAGGGGATAACACCCTGCTCCAAAGAAAAGCCGGTACCCGAGGAGCACCTCCTTCCCTGCCACGCCAGGCTGCTCCTCTAGGTCCCCTGGCTTCTCACCAGATCATTGACTTGTCTTGTCGTTTCCCCTGCTTCTAGCATCTTTGGCGTGGGTCTTACCAAGAAGAGGTGGGAGTACGTCCCCTTGCTGGGTAGGTGGAGAATGCCGCGCTTTTTTGAAGCCCAGGTTCTTCCCCTTGGTGACTTTGAGTGCCTTGCTGGGAAGGGAGAGGCTTTTACCAGGGATGGTGTTGCCTGCAGCAGCCCTAAGGAAGCGTCACCTGTCTTGGTCTCTGCTTGCTTGATATTTTTGGGGTGGAAAGCGAGGTGGGGCGTCTGCTGCTCCCTGTCGTCTTCCAGACCTGGTAGGAAGGTTCCTTTCAACTGTGGAGCTGCTCACAGCCTGGGGGCTAAACTGATCCCTGTCTTTGGGGTCAGGAAAGAGATTTCCTTCTGCCAAACCGATGGAGAGTTTTGGCGGTGGGTTCTCCTCCTTGTACTCCTCAGAGTTCCTTTCTTGGCAGCATCTGGGCGAAGACATGGGAATGGCAGGACGCAGGGGATGCCTGTATTCACTCGGTGTCTTGCCGAATGTTTTGGGCCCTGTTGCGGGCTAACCCCGCTTGGCAGCTCAGCCCCACAGAGCCGCTCGCTCCCCACAGTGGGACGGGGAAGAGAATCAGAAGGGTTAAAGTGAGAACACTGTTGTGATGAGATACAGACAGCTTAATAGGGAAAGCAAAAGCTGTGCACACACGCAAAGCAAAACAGGCATTCATTCACTGCTTCCCATGGGCGGGCAGGCGTCTCGCCATTTCCAGGAAAGCAAGGCTTCATCATGTGTGACAGTGACTTGGGAAGACAAATGCCATCACTCCGAACGTCCCCCCCTTCCTCCTTTCCCCCGGATTTTCTTGCTGAGCACGGCGTCATATGGTCTGGAATAGGCCTTTGGGCAGTTGGGGTCAGCTGTGGCGGCTGTGCCCCCTCCCAGCTTCTTGTGCACCCCCAGACTGCTCGCCAGTGGGGCGGCGTGAGCCACGGAAAAGGCCTCGACGCTGCGCAGGCGCTCTTCAGCCATAACTAAAGCATCGTTGTGTTATCAACAGCAATGTTTGGTCACAAATCCAAAACATAGACCTGTACGAGCTATTGCCGAAGAAAATTAACTCCAGCCCAGCCCAAACCAGTACGGTCCAGATGACACTGCCTTAGCTCCTGGGAGGTGCTGTGGGGCTCACGGCACAGCGAGGAGATGCTTTGAGTCTGTTTGGGACGCAGCTGCCTGAACCGGCTGCAGTCCTCCCTTCCAGCCTTGTGCTGGATCTCTGCGGGGAGTCGCGTGGGGCCGGCGGAATCTCTGTGCCTGTGGGAGAGGGCAGAGGGCGAGGGGGCTGCGCTGTGGGGCAGGGGGCCAGGTGGCCCTGCGAGCGCTCTGAGGAAGGCAGAGGTGCCCAAGCATGGACGAGCGGGTGGGAAGGAGGCCTGGGTGCCGGCAGGCTGGCCAATGTGGTGGCGGGGAGGGAAGCTGCGGTGGAGGGTGCCCGCAAAAGGGATGGCTCTTTGCTTTTCAGCACGCTCCCAGCAGCTCGTGTTCTGGTTTGTCTTCGCAGGTCGGAAGCAGGAGACTGACCTCTTTGTCAGCTGCTCGAATGCCTACAGGGATTCAGGCCAAAGGAACATCCTGGCGTTTGAGGACACGATGGGCTGTGGAAAGAGCCACTTACTTGCTGATCGGGCCTCTTTAGGCCAGGATGCTGGCCACAGATACAGGTTTTCCACCTGTAGCTTTGGGACGCTGCCCCTGCCCATCCCCTGACAGCCGTGGAACGCTCCAGCCCCTCTGCCAGGGCACCTGGCCCTTGGACTGCAGCCTCCCGACAGAGCCTCCTGGAGACACTGCCTGGGAGCACCTGCGTGCTGCGCTCCCGCCTCTGCCTCTTTGGGGAGTTGGAGGTGGCTTCTGGCCACGGCCTTTCCTCCTTCACCCCTGGGTCAGGCGCGGATAGAATGAAAGAGCCCAAGCTCAGTGCTTTTCATCCCACTCCAGACCCCAGAGACAGCAGGGCTGCCTGTCTCGGAAGTCCTGCTCGCCCTCGGCCTGTTTCCCAGAAGGAGCACGGGGGCCTGTGCTCTGGCAGGCGGACCGATAAGGTCTGGAGCCCAAAGGCAAAGCTTCCAAGCAGGAAAGTGGCTGGGGAGGGACTTCAGAGCATTCCCTCAAGAGACGGAAGCTAAATCTCGTCCCCTGGAAGACAGTTGAGAATCCACTGGATTCCCCTCAGAGCAACCTGCTTTTTTTTCAGAGCCTTACAGGAGATTTTGGCATATTTGTCATCGACAATGCCCATTTCATCGACCCTGACTCCTGGTTCATCACGTTACCCGTGCTCCAAAAAGTCTCCCTCTTCACAGTCATGAGCTTAGCCCCGGGCTACGAGATAACAGAGAGCTTTCGCAAAGCCGCAGCAGACAACGCCATGTCCCAGAAAATCACTTATTTTCATCTGGACAAGCTGAAAGCTTCAGCTGTGATGCAGAAAGTCTGCAAGGACCTCGGAGTGGTCAGCATCCCCAGGGATCTGGTGAGGTAAGTTGGAGGCAGGGGAGCTCTTCCTGAGGGCCTGAACCTCTGCCGACGGTGGTAGGGAATCAGCCCCCCAGGCAAGGGAGCGCAGGGCCGCTAGAAGCATCCCGGACTCTAGCGAGTGCCAGGCGTGGGCGGCTTGTTATGCCTCACCCTGGTGGGTGTGAGCTGAGAGCGGGCAACTCCCGAGACACCCAGCCTGGGAGGTGTCAGCCTTGGCTGCCGCACAGGGAGGAAGGGAGGAAGAGTCCTGAGCCCAGCCGTGTCTGCGTGTGAACAGAAAAGGCCTTGGTCTGGGTGGCTGGGCTGTGGGGGAGATTCCCCGGGGCAGAGGTCCATCCTCTCCAGGCTCCTGAGGAGAAGAAAGGCAGGGATCACTGCTCTGTGCTTTGGGCATTGTCCACAGTTCTTTTCCCATGGACTTCAGCAAAGGCTGGAGGTTCAGGGGGCACAAAAGCCCAAGGCAGCGGGAGGACGATCCCTTTCCAAAGTGAGGTGTAGCTGTGATGAAGGTGCTGGCTACCCTGGTATGCCTGAGTGACTGGCCGCCCACCTGAACCGTGTTTCACCTTACTTTCCTTGTGCTGGTCCCCAACAGGTCTGCTCCTGTGCAGGTTCCTGATCCGAACCAGCTCAGGGATCCCATATTACTGTGAGGAGCTGCTGCGCTGCCTTCGTGCCAACAGCGTGCTCCAGTTCTGCACCCGGAGGCAGTCTGGAAAAGCAAAGGACAACTGGGAGAGCCTGATCAGTAAGCACCTTGGCTGCGACTAGTGAGTTGCTGTGGCGCGTTCTCCACAGCAGAGTCTTGCCCCGTTGTTCTCCCATGGCTCTGGGCAGGGTCAGATCTTGGTCTGGCGGAGGTGTGGGCTCCTGCGCGCCTTGCTGTTGGGGCAGCCAAAGCAGGGGCAGTGAGTTCTGGTGGCTCGGAGGGACCTACATTCTTGGGGCGGGGGTTGCGGGGTTAAAACACGGGGGAAATCATTCTGGAGCGCATGTGTTTGTGGTGTTTCTTAGGCATTCCAATGGGCATGTAGTTTAACTTGGCCAAAGGCTAGCTCACTTGAGAGCAAACCCCAGCTTGAGGTGGGGGATGAGCTCGGGAAACTTGAATCCCAAACCGTAAATCCCTACAAGGGTGCTGGTAGTGGAAGAAAACGGTGGTGATGCCATCCGAGAGAGCAATGCCAGCCAGAGTGCCACGGCCTGGGGAAGAGCCAGGACTGAGGCCACATCTTGCATTAGCACCAGCAGTTTCCCTGGCTGTGGAGGCGGCGCTGTCGGAGGCAGCAATGCTGCTGCTTTCTGCCCCGGGGCATTCCGTCGTCCCCTGGGGAGTCGGGAAGCTTTGACGGAAGGACTGTGTGGGAAAGCTGGCGTGAAGGCAGAACATCTTTGGGAGGGCTATGCCAAGAAATGCTTGGGGTGGGAACTGTTTTGCTCTGCTTCATGAGCACCACATTCAGGGCAGGCACTGGACCATGTCAGAGGGGACTTGTCCCATCCCAAGTGAATCGTGAAGTGCCCGCGAGCTGTGAGTCGCTTTGCAAACTGCCTTATCGGTGCTCTCTTGCTCCGCCCAGCATCAGCAGTCGAGGCTTCATCCCTCGCAGCAACTTGGAGCCCCGAGGCGGGGAATGACGGCAGGGTCTGCCTCCTCAGGCCAGGCGTGACCCTGGAGAACACCGCGCTGCCCGTCCCCTTGAAAGGTGAGGGGCCGAGCGCCGCTCTGCCGGCTGGCGGCTGTGCTGGGGCCCCTTCCCGGGGCAGGGGCTGGAGGGAGGCCGGGCATCCGTGTGCTGCAGAGTCACCCTCTGTGGAATAATTACTAAATTGGCTAAAAATACAAAATACAGCATTGTTCACACGTTAAGGAAAAATATAAAATCAAGAGGCTTCTGAGGTAGAAAATAGCTGCAGCTGACGTGAAGAATACAACATCTGTGGTTCCCTGATAAGGATGCTTGTGAAGCTACATGAGGTACGGGGTGGGATGCCATTATTCTGCGGCTTTGCCTTATGATGTATGGCAGATATGGGAATGGGATGATAGTGTGAAAGAGAGAAGCTGCTGTTGGAGGAGTTTTAGTACAAAGGGGTCATCTGTGAACACTCCAAGCACCGAAGAACTATGTAGGCTTTGTAAGTTTGAAGGTTATGTGAAAACATTGTAGGGATGTTAGAAATGCTGAGACCAACAAGATGTGAGAAAGTGTGCTGAACTCAGCGTGCGAAATGCAGAGCTTCACCCAGGATATCGGAGGGGTGATTGTCCGCCTGGACAGATGCTTTAAGCCAATTATAATGTGTTGCTTACCGCATGCACAGCTCGTGCAGCCAATCGGCAAAGTGTCGGCGCGTGATGCGGAACCGGAACGTCTGTAATAACTGAGCTATCTGTGCAATAAAGTGGCATTAACCTGATCACGTTGGTCGTTGTGTTATTGTCCGAGCCTTCCGCGTCGACAGGATTTTTTTGGGTTGGATTTGGGGATTTTTTGGATGGGGTTTTGTGTTGGACTTTGTGTTGGAATTTTTGGGTTGGATTTTTCGGGTCGGATTTTTTTGGGTTGGGTTTGAGGTCCGTTGGGTTGGATTCTTCTGGGGTTGGAATTTTTGGGTTGAATTTTGGGTCGGACTTGGGGATTTTGGGGTTGGACATTTTTGGGTTGGTTGGGTTGAATGTCGCGTTTGATTTTTTTGGGTTGGATTTTGGGTGGGGTTTGGGGATTTTGGGGTTGGATAGTTTTGGGTTGGTTGGGTTGGATTTTTTTGGGGGCGGAATTTTTGGGGTTGGATTTTTCAGGTTGAATTTTGGGTCGTATTTGGGGATTTGGGGGTTGGATTTTTGGGTTGGTTGGGTTGAATTTCGCGTTGGATTTTGGGGGGGGATTGGATTTTTTTGGGGGGTTGGCTTTTAGGGCTGGGGTGTCCCCCAGGGCCCTCCATCCTCCCGCCCTCTTCCGCTGCGGCCGCCTGACGCCACCCAAATCCCTTCCATTTGGCTGAAAATAAAAGTAATTTTTTTAATCATTATTAACTATAATAATAATTATTATTATTATCGTCACCTTTATCTCGATTAGTATCATTATTAGTATCAATATTGTAATTGTTGTTGTTATTGCTATTGGGTTTATAATCTACTTTTTTATTTTATTTTATTATATTTTATTTGATTTTATTATTTTATTTTATTTTATTTTTTCTTTTATTTTATATTATTTTATTTCACTTTCTCTTACTTTTGGGGTTTTATCCCTACACCCCTCCGCCCAAAGCCCCCCCTCAAAGGAGCCCCCCCCACCAGATCCCATCCCCCCTCCCAAAAGAGCCCCCCCCAGCCCCTAAATCCCATCCCCCACCCCATGACTCCTCCCCCCGCCCCAAAGGAGCCCCCCCCATCCCAGCGCCCCCCCCAAATCACATTCCAAACTCCCCCAAAGACGAGCCCCCCCCCCATGGGAAAAGCCACTTTATTGCACACACACCATCACCCCCCCAAGTTTTTTTTGCGGGGGGGGGGAGGGGGCGGGGCCACGCTTCACCCCGCCCCACTGGAAGCGCTGCAATTGATTGGGGGGAGGATGGGGGGGTCAAGGGGGCGGGGTTTGTGCTTCAGAGGCTCCGCCCCCTCCCCGGGATTGGGTGTAGAGAAAGGGCGGGATTATTGCTATCGATTACCATTGGCTCCTCCCCCCGGCTGGCTCCGCCCCCTCCTCAGTCAACCAATGGGGAGAGGTGGGGAAAGGCAGAGACCACGCCCCCCCTCCCCCTCCCACCCTCTGCACACGGCCCTGTCGGTGGGGGGGTGGTGGGGCGGGGGTGAGGGGGCGTGGGCTGGAGAGAAGGAGGGGGCGGGGCTCAAGTGGGAGGCAGCCAATGGGAGGGGAGGGTCGGGGCTTAGGGCAGCACCGCCTCCCCCAGCAGCGTTTCGAGCTCCTGCAGCCTCGCGGGGCTGAGCTGGGGCAGCACCTGGTGGGGGGGGGGGACAAGGAATTGGGGGGGGACCCTGGAGTTCGGGGGGGACCCAAGGATTTGGGAGGGGGGGGAGGAGTTCGGGGGGGGCTCTGGAGTTCGGGGTGGACCCAAGAGTTGGGGGGGGACCCAAGCAATCGGGGGGGGACCTGGAGTTTGGGGGCGACCCAGGAGTTGGGGGGCGACCCTGGAGTTCAGGGGGGACCCAGCGTTTGGGGGGAACCCAAGGGATTGGGGGGGGGGCAGGAGTTCGGGGGGGACCCTTGTGTTTTGGGGGGACCCTGGAGTGGGGGAGGAGGACACCCAAGGGATCGGGGCATCGGAGCCATCTCCAGACATATGGAAATTTTGGAGGCCGGGGCGGCGCCAAGTGGGAAAGGGTGGTTTTGAGGCTGAAGGCGGGGGGGGAGGGGGATGGGGGGCACAGGGGTCAGGATGGGGGGGGACAAGGATGTGAGGGTAAGGGATGGGGGGTCAGGGATGTGGATGGGGGGTGTCAGGGATGGGGGCCACTGGGGGGGCAGAATGGGGGTGTCAGAGATGTGGATGGCGGGGCAGAATGGGGGGGACAAGGATGGGGGGGTCAGGGTTCAGGATGTGGGAGACGGTGATAGGGGGCACTGGGGGGGGCAGGATCGGGGGGGAAATGAGGATGGGGGGGTCAGGGGTGGGGGGGGGTCAGGGATGTGGATGGGGGGACAAGGATGGGGGGAACGCGGGGGACGGGATGGGGGGTGGGTCAGGGACCGTGATGGGGGCCACAGGGGTCAGGATGGGGGGTGCAATGATGGGGGAAGTCAGGGATGTGTATGGGGGGGGGTCAGGGATGGGGGGCACTGGGGGGGCAGGATGGGGGGGGGATGAGGATGGGGGGGTCAGGGATGGGGAGGTCAGGCATGTGGATGGGGGGGGTCAGGGATGGGGGGCACTTGGGGGGGAAAGGATGGGGGGCGCAAGGATGGAGCGATGGGGAGTGGGGGAACAAGGGGACAACGTGGGCTCGCCCTCACCTCCCAGGGGGGAGCCGCTTTGGCCGCCATGTTAGTCGCGGGGGCGCCAGGCTTTGCTGACCGCACAGGCCCAGGCCCCAGCGCCACAATGGCAGCTGAGAATCCCAACCGGCCGGGCCTGGCCTCCCCGGGGGTTTGCGAACAGGCCCGGGTGTGGAATAATTACTGAACGGGCTCAAAATATGCAAGCGCGGCGTCGTTCGCCCGTTAAGGCGAAGCGTAAAATCAGGAGGCTCCTGAGGGAGAAAACAGCCGCGGCCGGCGTGAAAAATGCCCCATCGTCGATCCCCCGAGGAGGAGGACGCTCGCAAGGCTACGTGAGGTGCGGGGCGGGATGCGGTTATCCCGCGGCTTTACCTGACGATTGTGGCGGATACGGGAACGGGGCGACACCGTGAAACGGGGCGGCTGCCAGTTTAGCCGCCCGCTCGTTACTGGGAGCCGGCGTTTCGCCCAATTTTGAGGAAATGCCGCCCTTCGAGGTTTGTGCTTCAGAGGCTCCGCCCCCTCCCCGGGGTTGGGGGGGGGAAGGGGCGGGATTATTGCTATCGATTACCATTGGCTCCTCCCCCCGGCTGGGTCCGCCCCCTCCTCAATCAACCAATGGGCAGAGGCAGGGCAAGGCAGAGACCACGCTCCCCCACGCTCTGCACACGGCCCTGTCAGTGGGGTGGGGGGGGGTGTGGCGGGGGTGAGGGGGCGTGGCCTGGATAGGGGAGGGGGTGGGGCTCGTGTGGGAGTCAGCCAACGGGAGGGGAGGGGCGGGGCTTAGGACGGCTTGATTCCTCTGTTCATTTATTAGCAACTAATGTTTCAGGTCATTTACCCCCGAAAACACAAGGGCTACTATTAGGGAGATCATCGGTTACCTTAGCCCGACTTTTTGTATTGCCTGGAGTAATTGATGCGGATACCGTTGGGGAAATTAAAATCATGGCCTGGACCCCATTTCCCCCTTGCACAGTACCCAAAGGAAGCCGCATTGCACAATTACTACTGATCCCGCAGAACGCAAGCTCTCTTTCGCTTCACCCACCTCCGCAGCAAAGACAAGGAGGTTTTGGATCTACTGGGGATCCACAGATTCTCTGGGTACAGTCCATTTCCCAGAAGCGACCACTTTGTCAATGTACTCTTATTCACGGCACTCAGCAAGTAATCCTGAATGGGATTATTGACACAGGGGCCGATGTTACCGTAATTTCACAGGCGAAGTGGCCTCCACAATGGCCTTTGGCAGCTGTGCCTCAGGCGTTAGCCGGAAGCGGAGGAGTTGGTAGAAGCCACCAATCCTCGGAATTGATCCAAATCAAAGGCCCAGAAGGACGAGTGGCTTCCGTCAAGCCTTTTGTGCTGCCTGTTCCTATGGTCTTATGGGGACGTGATGTGCTGTCACAAGGGGGAACTTCCATTCAGTCGCATTTTTAGGGGGGGCCATTGAGGTGCGTGACACCCTGGAACTGACTTGGAAAACTCAGACGCCCATTTGGGTAGATCAGTGGCCCCTACCACTCGAAAAGCTTCGCGCTCTCCAAGAACTGGTTACGGAACAATTAGCAAAAGGACATATAGTACCTACTACTAGTCCTTGGAATTCACCTGTCTTTGTTATTAAGAAGCAATCTGGCAAGTGGCGCCTGCTCCATGATCTCAGAAAAATCAATGATGCTATGGTAGATATGGGAGCTCTGCAGCCAGGGCTCCCTTCTCCAACTATGATCCCCCGCAATTGGCATCTCACCGTTATTGACCTTAAGGATTGCTTTTTTAATATTCCACTACACCCTGATGACGCTGCCAAATTTGCTTTTTCAGTCCCAAGTGTCAATATGCAAGCTCCTGTGCAACGATATCAGTGGGTTGTACTGCCACAGGGAATGAAAAATAGCCCGACAATTTGTCAATGGTATGTCGCTAAGGTACTTAGCCCTGTCAGGGTTGCGTTGCCTCAAGTTCTGTTATATCATTATATGGATGATATCTTGATGGCTGCGCCTCACCTTGAGCTCATGGAAAAGGCCGTAGCCCTTGTCACGGCCGCTGTCAATTCGGCAGGCCTCTGTATTGCGCCCAAAAAAGTCCAGAAAATGCCCCCTTGGACCTACTTGGGTTGGCGCATCAGGACCCAGACGATAGTTCCCCAACCTGTGCACATACAGGCGGACATTAAAAATTTGCACGATGTTCAAAAATTATTAGGGACCATTACTCGGGTCCGACCCTTGCTAGGAATCTCCAATTCAGACTTAAGCCCTTTGTTTGAACTCCTCAAGGGAGATTCCGATTTACGCTCCCCTCGTCGACTGGGTCCTGAAGCCGCTGCCTCATTACAAAAAGTAGCGGAAGCCATTGCCTCATGGCAAGCACACCGCTGTGCGCCTGAATTGCCCTTCAATTTAATTATTTTGAACCCTGCACGTCAGCCATATGCTTTGATTTTTCAATGGGACCCTAACAATCCTGATCCCTTATTAATCATTGAGTGGGTCTTTTTACCCAACCAGCCCACTAAAACAATTTGCACGCAACATGAAATGTTTGCTTCCTTGGTAATTAAAGCACGGCAGCGCTTGCTTGCCCTGTCAGGGATGGACTTTGCTTCTATCTTTTTACCTGTAACTAATATGTACCTACAATGGTTATTCCAACAGTCTGATGCTTTCGTATTTGCCTTAACAGATTATTCGGGTCAACTAACCTCACATCCTCCGTCCCACAAGCTTCTACATGCTCATTTTAACTTAATGTCCATACCAAAGAGATGTCACCAGCCCCTCCAAGGCCTTACTGTGTTCACCGATGGGTCTGGAAAAACACACGAGTCGGTGATTGTCTGGTGGGATGACCGCTCTCAACAATGGGAGTCGGACGTTGAGACAGTCTCCGGGTCCCCTCAAATCGTAGAGCTTGCCGCTGTTGTTCGAGCTTTTCGTAAGTGGTCTACACCACTGAATCTTATTACTGATTCTGCTTATGTTGCAGGCGTCGTCGAACGGGCAGAGGCCTCGGTGCTGCGTCATACTTCGCATGCTGATTTGTTTGCTTTGTTGCAGGAACTTGTTTTCCTTTTAACCTCTCGAACACATCCCTATTTTGTTTTACATGTTAGATCGCACACCTCTTTACCTGGGTTTATTGCAGAGGGCAATCGACGGGCCGATATGCTCACTCTGCCGGTACAAGTTTTACCTGACCGTATTGCACAAGCTAAGCTTAGTCATTCCTTTTTCCATCAGAATGCAGGGGGCCTCAAACGTCAGTTTGGCCTCACTTCTCAGCAAGCGGCGAACATTATCGCTGTCTGCCCTGATTGTCAAAAACATTCTTTTCCTACGGCACCAGGTGGGGTTAATCCCAGAGGCTTACAAAGCCTGCAATTATGGCAGACGGATGTCACACACTATCCAGACTTTGGGAGATTAAAATACGTCCATTCCTCTATTGACACCTTTTCAGGCGCTCTGTTTGCCTCCTGCCATGTGGGGGAGGCGGCGAAAGATGTTTGCAGGCATCTGCTGCGTGCTTTTGCTACCTTAGGCATCCCTGCACAAATCAAAACAGACAATGGCCCTGCTTATGTCTCGGCTGCACTTAAAACCTTTTTTATCTCTTGGGGGATCACTCACATCACTGGGATCCCGCATTGCCCTACGGGCCAGTCCCTGATTGAACGCTCTCATCAGTCTTTAAAGCGCTTGTTACAGCAACAGAAGGGGGGAGTAGGGACAGCCACCCCTGAAGAACGTCTACAGAAAGCCCTGTATGTTTTTAACTTTTTAAATTGTTCTTTAATAGATAACAACCCTCCGATCGTTCGCCACTTTAACACAAACACTTCTTTCGAAGCCAGCGTAAAAGCTCCAGTCCTGATCCGTGACCCTGAGACAGGTAAGGTCTTGGGGCCATACCCCCTTGTCACATGGGGCAGAGGCTATGCTTGTGTTTCCACAGAACGAGGCCCCAGGTGGATCCCAGCGAAGAGCGTGCGACCTTTCCGTGAACCCCTACCACAGTCGGACGGCCACAACACCAATCCACAGCTAGATCATTCCCCTGAACAGCATACCGGAGAACATTCGGAGGACTGATGCAGTGCTCTTATGGACAATAGAGCAGAGACTCCAGTAGAACATATTCATTGCGTCACCTGTGGTAATTGTGACCCTTGGGTTTTATGTGACTGCTATCGCTGTGGTAAGAGATGGTAGCGACGGTTAACATTGGCCAATAGATGGTGTCACAGTTGCCTAATATATGAAATATATACAAGTAGCATTGTAAGAATTTAGCATTGAAAAAAAAAAAAAAAGACAAAAAAAAATTCCTTCAAACATCATGATCCTGATCCTGTTAACACTTTTTTGTATATGTGCGGCCTGGACACATGCCAATCCTTTGCCAGGGTACCACCCTCACCTTTTTGACCCCCATCAAAACGTCTGGGTTACTCTGGCCGGGTCGCTCAATACAACTAGCTTTTGTGCCAGTCTTGCTACGCCCAGCTCGCCCTTCATCACCTGCTTAGTAGGGGTACCACTGAATAACTCGACCTTTTTACTGTTTAATAACTCTATGACAACCTTACGGAAGCAGTACAGTATTTCCGGAAGGTTTCCTTTTTCATGGCAAAATCTTAAGGACCTTTTTGAAAAACACGATAATTGGGATGATAAATTGCCAATAGGGCCCGAGCCGCAGGAAATTGACTTAGTACATTCTCTTAATGCTTCTCACTGTTTGTTTATTGGCCTTAGGTCATGGTCGGGGGCCCAAAAAGAGGGGCGCTTAGTAAAGGATTCTCCACCGACCGTCATCTCACCTATTGGTAATGCTACCCTCTGGCAACAACAATGGTGTTTGAGCATTGCTCGAGACGCCACTCACTCAGCCCCCGGTACCATGCTCCCTAGGCGGCTCCCCTTGGGGTTCTTTTTTATTTGCGGAAACAGAGCTTGGTCTGGGATCCCTTCCAACCCTAGAGGAGGCCCGTGTACTATTGGACAGCTTAGTCTTGGCACTCCTCACTATCATCCAAGCCCAAAACAGCGGTTACGTTTTACCCGTGACACAACACAAGCATTAGAAAATACTTGCGACGATAACGTTAAGCTATGGAATCGCTGGGAGGTTTTTTTCGCCTCGCTATTTACCCCTGGGGTGGCAGCAGCGAGAGCCCACAGAGACTTAGATGCAATTACCTGTTGGGTTGTTCAAGCAAATGCTACCAGCCGCATACTATCTGAGATGGCTGAAGACTTGTCCACGGTACAACACGCAGTCCTGCAAAACAGAGCCGCTATTGACTTCTTGCTACTGGCCCACGGACATGGCTGTGAGGACTTTGACGGAATGTGCTGCATGGACTTAGAGGACCACTCTTCTTCGATACATAAGCAAATTAAACAACTCCTCGCACATTCGCAAAAGGTGCAATCTGATATGGACTTCTTCGGATTGGGTGCTTTGGGTGATTGGTTTGGGCTAAAGGGCTGGCTTAGGAGCCTGGTACAATCTGCTGTGCTCATATTAGTTATTATATTGGTAGGCCTTTCGATTCTAAGCTGCGCTTTTTCCTGTGTCAGGTCTATGGTGACTAAAGTTGTTCGACATACATGGTTTATTCAAAACGGCGATATTCCGAAGATTTACGCTAGTGTTAGTTCTGTCCAGCTCACTGAGTATGATGACCTTTAAACCCGTGCCTCAGTTCTGCCTTTAAAGAAACAAAAAAGGGGGAGATGTCGGGGCAGCTAGCGGAAAAGTACAAGTATGCAAGAAACTCGAGGGCATGCCAGCCTTGCAGATCTGGGAGAAATAACTCTGAGGAGTCAGGGAACAGCTGGCCTTGCAGGTCCGAGATAAATAACTTTGAAGAAGTAGGGAGTAGGCAACAAGTTATAACTGTAGCTTCTAGCACACAGCAAAACAGTAGCTTCTAGCATGTAGCGAAACCGCAAGTAGGAGGGATTATTGTAATGAAATATTTAGAGCTAAGCCAATTAGAAATGATAGAATTTGTGTAATTTGTGTAACTGTTAAGTAGCTGTATAAAAGGCTTTCCGACGCGTCTAATAAACGGACATTTTGCTTGCATCAAGCAGCGTCCCGTCTCTCAATCGCGGCAGAGAAGCAGGGTGCAGAGGGCTGTTTGAGGATCTCCTCTTCACGCTCCACAATGGCCCGCCTTGACACTCAGAAAGGAAGGCGTGGATGAGAAAGAAGCTCCTGACAAAACCCAAGCCTGAAGAGGAAGCACAGAGGAGGTGGAAGCTGGCTGCCTGCCAGCCTCAGGGGTTTTGTGTTTCCATACTGGAGACACGCATTCGTGTGTGCGTGTGCTTGTTTATGTTGGGGGGGAACTGAGGGATGAGGAGATCCTGGGGCCGGCTTCTAGATAGAGCATCTACAACCAGCTCCTGGAGGGATCCATTTTCTCTGCGTGTCTATACAGGTCTATATTTCCCACTGACGCAGTCTGCCATACAGGCAGCGCACCATACCAGTACCCTCACTGGTATTTTGGTGATGGTTGTCACGGTACTTCCTACTTGAGGCGGCAATTCTATTGAACTAGTACCTCCTTTAATTGTGTATCGTGGCCTGCAACTCCTCATGTTATCTTGTGAGAGACAGCACCACCAGGGTGAGCCATCAGCATAGAAACATGAACAGCTGAGCAAATGGATCTTCATTCCAGGGCCATGGAGCTTCACTTCAGGGGAACCTTGAGAAACTCTGGGATATGGCCAAGAGCAACCTCTAGAAGTTTACAAGGAGAAGCATCCAGTCCTGCACTGAGGGGGAGGAAGGAATAACCAGGTGCATCAGAGCCCGCTGGGACCTAACGTGCTGAGCAGTGATCCTGAGGAGAAGGTGCTGGGAACTGGAGTGGCCCCCCAAAGAAAAGTGTCCCCCTGTGTGCAGCTCCCCATTTTGGAGGAGTGGGGAGGAACTGGAGAGTGCCCAGAGGAGGTCTGCCCAGCTGTGGTTCAGCGTATAGTGCACATGCGCTGCATGGGGAGGCTGAGGAATGTGGGCTTCTTTGCCCCTTTGGCCCCATGGTGGAGGGGCTCTGGGCAGGACAGGGGTTGCTCGAAGGACAGTTTCAGAGATAACGGGGCTTTTCTTCTTCGTGGGAGACCGCATGAGAAAGAAATAATGCCAGAACTTGTAGCTTGGGAGGTTTAAACAGGAAACGGGAGAAGGAAACGTCACTCCAAGGGCAGTGCTGTGGAAAAGGCGGCCAACCAGAAAGAATGTGGATCAGCCCGTGGCTTTGTGTTTATTAAAGACATATCCCCGAAGGATGGCGAGACTTCAGAAAGCTTAGTGAGTTGCTCAGGCGAGAGCAAGGTGGAGAAGCAGGGGAGATGTCTGCAGCCTGCAGGGAACATGCCCAGGTGTGGAACACAATAGGACAGCCTGCGGTGGTTTCAACAGTGTGGGGCTGTTGAAATGTGAAAAGCCCCCAAGAGATCCAAGGTCTTAATCTCCGTGTCTGTGACTGTTATCTCTGCCACTGATGCCTATAAGGAGTACAAGAGCCTGATGGCCTCCTCGTCCCCACCTGGGAGCCTGGGAGGTGTCCTGCTGTCATTCTGCACGTGTCATTGCACCTCCCTTCCCACATCATCCGCATGGAAGAGCAACTTGGAAGACATCATCCTGATTATGGAACAGGTCATCCTGAGTGCCATTATGTGGCACATGAAGAACAACCAGGCGATAAGGCGCAGTCAGCATGGGTTCACGAAAGGCAGGTCGTGCTTGACAACCCTGATCTCCTTCTAAAATAAGGTGACCCGCTGAGTGGATGAGGGAAAGGCTGTGGATGTTGTTTACGTGGAGTTTAGTAAAGCTTTTTGACACAGTTTCCCACAGTGTTCTCCTGGAGAAATTGGCTGCCCATGGCTTGGATGGGCGTACACTTCGCTGGGTGAAAAACTTCTGGGACAGCCGGGCCCAATGAGTGATGGTGAATGGAGTTCAATCCAGTTGGTGGCCGGTCACGAGTGGTGTTCCCCAGGGCTCAGTACTGGGGCCGATTCTCTTTAAAATCTTTATCAATGATCTGGACAATGGGATCGAGTGCACCCCAAGTAAGTTCACAGATGACACCAAGTTGGGTGCGTGTGTCAACCTGCTCGAGAGTAGGAGGGTGTTGCAGAGGGACCTGGACAGGCTGGATCGATGGGCCGAGGCCAAGGGCATGAGGTTCAACAAGGCCAAGTGCCAGGTCCTGCACGTGGGTCACAACAACCCCATGCATCGCTACAGGCTTGGGGAGGAGTGACTGGAGAGCTGCCTGGCAGGAAAGGACCTGGGGGTTTTTTGGTTGACAGGCATCTGAATATGACCCAGCAGTGTGCCCAGGTGGCCAACAGCATCCTGGCCTCTATCAGGAACAGTGTGGTGAATTGGACCATGGAAGTAATCGTCCCTAGTCACTAGTTCAGGTTGCTCCAAGCTCCTGACCTTGGACACGTCCAGGCATGGGACATCCGCAACTGCAAGCCATTGCCCCTTGTTCTGCTATTACAGGCCTTGGTAAAAAGTCTCACTCCATCTTTCTTGGCCTATGACCACTGTGATTTCACCTGCAAACACCGTGGAGAGAGCCCAGAGATTTCCCAAGACAGGGTTTGGAGGCCTCAAGCACTTGACCAGTACCTAGAGGCTGAGAGCCCTGGGCTCAGTGGTGTGGAGACTGAGGACGGTATAGGAGGAGCCTGAGTGTGCTGGAAGGGTGCTTTCAGAGCTGGTGGAGCTTTTCTTCGTAGTGGAAAACAGCATGAAACAGTGGAAAACAGAAAGAAATATTGCCACGACGGGCAAGTAGGGAGGTGCAGGCTGGCCACGAGGAGAAAGAAACATCACTCCAAGGGCAGTGCTGTGGTGCAACGCGCCACCCAGAAGGACTCTGGATCAGCCCAATGCTTTGTGTTTCAAGGAAGAGTCAGGGAGGATGGAGAGATCTCAGCAAAGGAAGGTGGCAGCAAGGTGGGGCAGCCGGGTGGATGACTGCAGCCTGCAGGGAAAGAGGCAGAGGTGATGGGACGCCATAGGACAGCCTGTGGTGTAGAAGACACAGGGATGTGGCAAAGCTGAAAGGCCCCTAACAGAGCCAGCCTCTTCGTGTCTTGGGCTACGGCTGTTGTCTCTGCCACTGATGCCTATGAGACAACCAGTCCTTCCAGCACTGCGGTCTTGTTGCCTCCTTGTCCACACTCAGGAGCCTGGGAGGTGTCGTACCCTAGTCCTGCCCTTGGCACTGCATATCTCCACATCCCACTGTGCCAGGAAGAGCCCTGAGGAAGGAGTGAGGGAGAGGATCTCCCTTCCTGGGGGCTGGGGGTCAGGCCTTGGCCCTTTGGGCGATGGAGTCAGGCCTTGGCCCTTTGCACTAATGAAACACATCCAGGTTTACCCAGCATGAGAGTCACCTTCAACTTGCTTTTCCCGACCTGTCATCACTGCCTCCAGTTTTCTGCTCTAACCAGACCCGGGGGGCAATTCCTCAGTGGTGTCCCTCAGTGGGACCCATCAACAACACAAGAAACTTTGGAGTTTGAACCCGACTTTGGCTCCTTGAGAGGTTCCTTCAACTTCCTCGCAGCGTCTGACGTTCACGGACTCAGCCTCGAACCCACCGGAGGGGGTCTCTCCAGTTGCTGCCCCCCCAGAGAATCACAGAAGATGCCGAGTTGGAAGGGACCCACAAGGCTCAAGTCCAACTCCCAGCTCCTCACGGAAGCACCTGAAACTGAACCATATGACAAAGACCGATGTCCAGATGCTCCTTGACCTCTGGCAGGCTGGGTGCCGGGACCACTCCCCTGGGGAGCCAGCGACTGACCACCCTCTCAGTGAAGAGCCTTTGTCTCACATCCAGGCGGAATTTCCCCCGATGCAGCTTCGTTCCATTTCTTCGTGTCCTGCTGCTGGTCACCAGAGAGAGCAGATCAGCACCTCCCCCTCTGCTGCCTCCACTCGTGTCCACACGCGTGTCCATTCACCTCCCCGCCTGTCTACGTGTGTCCACACACCCCCGCAGGCTTCCACGCATCTCTGCACATGTGTCCACACACCTCCACATGCCTCCACTCCCAACCACACGCCTCCACACGTGTCCACTTGCATGTCCGCACACCCCCACAGGCTTCCACGCGGGTCTGCACATGTGTCCACACGCCTCCACATGTGTCCACATGTGTGTCCACATGCCACCACTCCTGTCTCCACACGTGTCCACACACCCACATGGGCTTCCACACGTCTCCACACGTGTCCACATGTGTCCACACACCTCCACACGTGTCCGCTCTTGACCACAGGCCTCCACACGTGTCCACACGCGTGTCCACACACCCCCACAGGCTTCCACTCCGTTCTCCACACGTGCCCACACGCATCCACACGTGCCCACACACCTCCAGACGCCTCCACACCCCACTGTGCGTGGCCACACACATGTTCACACACCTCCACATGCCTCAGACCGACCCCCCCACACCATCTTGGTGCCCCCCCCACGTCCCCTCCTGTCCCCCGTGGGGCGGCCCCCTCCCCGACCCACCCGTGTCCCCACTGGGGGCGATCTCCGTGTGTCCCCCCCCGCCTCCTGTCCCCACCCACTAGGGTGTATCCCTGCCCCCCCCACGGGTATCTCAGTGTCCCCCGTGTCCCCAGTGGGGGTCCCTGTATTTGTCCCCCCCTCTCCGTGTCCCCCCCAAAAGGGTCTCCCCCTGACCCCCCCGGGTATCTCAGTGCCCCCCGTGTCCCCAGTGGGGGTCCCCGTATTTGTCCCCCCCTCTCCGTGTCCCCCCCAAAAGGGTCTCCCCCTGCCTCCCCCCCGGGTATCTCAGTGCCCGCCGTGTTCCCCGCGGGGTGGGGGGTGTCCCTGTGCCCCCCCCGACCCCCCCTGTGTCCCTGCAGGCTGAAGGGGGCTTTTGGGGGGGCCCTGGGGCTGCTGGGGGTCGAGTTCGTCGAGTTCTTCTCAGGGGTCTCCATGTTCCGGCCTGGGCAGAGCCTCTTCTGTATCTTGGGGGGGCCCCAAAACCCGGGGGGGGGGGGGACACACCCTAAAAATGGGGGGGGCCCTAAAACTGGGGGGGGAGGGGCCTAAAACTGGAGGGAGGGGAGGGGCCTTAAATGGGGCAGGGGGGAGATGCCCTGAAATGGGGGGGGGGGGGGACCCAATAAAGCGGGGGAGGCCCTGAAACGGGGGGGGACCCCGAAATGGGGGACACACACACACAAAACATGGGGGGTGACCCTGAAACACGGGGGGGGCCCAAAATATGGGGGGGGACAAAACATAAGGGGGGACAGGGCCCAACATGGGAGGGGGGCCAAAAACTGGGGGGGAACCCAGAAGGTGTGTGCGGGGGTCCGAAATGAGGGGGGGATCCCTGAAATGGGGGGCGAGACACCCTAAAACCGGGCGGGCTGCCATCAGGGAGGTTCCTCCCCCCGTCCAAAGGTCACGGGGGGGCCCTGCCAGGCCCGGGGGGAGGCGGGTTTCGCCCAATTCCGCCCTGTGGGGGGGTGCCCGGGGGGGGAGGGGCCGCCCCCCCCCCCATTTTTGGGGTGATTTTCCCTGACGTGGGGCAGCGCTGGGGGCCCACGTGGCGGCTGCCCTGGGCCTGGCCCTGGCCCTGCTGGAGGACTGGGACGGCGGCTCCTTCTGGCTCCTCTTCGGCCTCTGCAGGTGGGTCGCGGGGGGAGGGGGTCTTTGTTGGGGTGTCCCCCCCCGCTTACACCTGACTGACACCCCCCATTCCCCCCCCCGCCCCGCAGTGTCCCTCCCGCTGTCACCGAGGCGCTGCTGCTGGTCTCCATTCTGGGGTGCAGGAGAAGAGCCCTCTGAGCCCCGGGGGGGGGGTTGTCGGTGTCCGTACCCCCCGAACCCCCCCGAGGGTCCCCAATATGCGCTGACCCCCCGGCGTGACCCCGAACCCCCCCTTCCCCCCCACCCCCAACTTCCACCGCCGTGTTGAGAAATTAAAGGGTTTAGCGCGGGAAAGCGCCGGCGCGCCACGGCTTTGGCGCAGAAAGACGGGGCGGTGGCCCCGTTCCTCATGCAAATGAGAGCCGCGGGGCAGGCTGGGAGCGCGCGGGAGAGAGGAAGGAGGGGTTTTTTGGGGATCGGGAGGGGGATGAGGGAAGGGGATGGGGGGAGACGGCGGGGGGCGTCAGGGGAGTGCGAGGGGGGCGGAGGGAGGGGGTAGGGCGGGTCGCCGTTGGGTAGGGGGTGGTGGCGGATGCCCTCCCCTGCGGGGGAGGAGGAGGTAGTGTTAGCATGGCACAGTGTGATTCCTGTTTTGCGGTTGGTGAGTGGTTAGCGGGGTACGATGAGGTGTGGTTATATGTCCGTGAGAGGAGGGGGGCTGGGCCAAGCGCAGTAAGCGGTCGCCCCCGCGGAGTGTGAGGTTGTCGGTGTGGTGGGGGTCTGCGGTGCGGGCCGTGAATGGCCGCCCGTGCGCGTAATGGGGACGGGGGCGTGCACCCTCGGAGGTGCACAAGAGCCGCGTGTGTGAAGGGGCTGCGGGCACGACGGACCCTCCTTGTGCCCCATACATCCCCCACCCCATGGACATCTGCTCTGCCCCATAGGTCCCCCCTTGCCCCATATGCCCCTCCTTGTGCCCTCCACTCTCTGCACTGGGACCCCACTCGCCTGGTCTCTGGTTTCTCCCGTTTCTCCCAGTTTCCCAGTTGGCAGCTCCCAGCCCCGCAACGCTGGGAGTTCCCCCCCCCCCCCGGGGACCCTCCGGTGCCCCCCGGGAATGATCCCCCCACAGCCAACCCCCCTGAAGACGGGAAATCTTGGAATCCTGGAATCATTTGGGTTGGAAAAGATGTTGAAGATCCTCAAAGGAGGATATTTGTGACCGTTCCTCAATAGCTACGGGGCGGGGGGCTGGAGGACGGGGCCCAGTGACAGGACAAGGGGCAACGGGGACAAACCGGGACACGGCAAACAAGGAAAATTTCGCTTGGAGGGAGATGGAGCCTGGGGACACGGTGCCTAGAGAGTGTCCTTCTCCGGAGATATCCCAACCCTGCCTGGAGCGGTCCTGGCCCACCTGCCCCGGGTGACCCTGCTGTGGTGGGGGCTGGATGATGGTCGCCGAAGGAGACGGAGGAGAGGGAAGTGGGGGGGTGAGGGCATGGGAAAGGGCCCATGGGAAGGAGGGGGACGTGGGGTTTTGGGGACGTGGGGTTTTGGGGACGTGGGGTTTTGGGGACGTGGGGTTTTGGGGACATAGGGTTTGGGGGACGTGGGTTTTTAGGGACGTGGGTTTTAGGGGCAGATTTTGATGGATATGGGGTTTTGGGGACGTGGGGTTTTGGGCCATAGATTTTGATGGATGTGGGGGTTTGGGGACATGGGGGTTTGGGGACATGGAATAGTGATGGATTTGGCAGTTTTGGTCCATGGTTGGCCTCGATGATGTGAAAGGTCCCTTCCGACCTGGGCAATTCTGTGGTTCTCTGGGGCGGAAGAAGCTGTTTCTGCAGCGGCCCCCAGCCAGGCAGGAGTGTGTCTCCCCTCCTCGGCGTTGGCGGGGGCTGGATGATGGTCTCCAAAGGAGATGGAGGAGAGGGAAGGGTGTGGGTGAGGGCATGGGAAAGGGTCCACGGGAAGGAGGGGGATGTGGGGTTTGGGGACGTTGGTTTTTGGGGACATGGGCTTTAGGGACATCGATTTGTTATGGATATGGGGTATTGGGGGACATGGGGTTTTGAGGGACGTGGGTCTCTGGGGACTCCTCCAATGGTTGGGGCTCTCTCCGGAACCCAGATGCCATTTGTCCTCCCTCTCGTGGCGTGTCGACACTGAGGCTTTTCCCTGGGGAACACTGGCTCCAAGGTGCCATCCCCGAGCCAGAGGTGGCGGATGGGCAGCGCTGGGGACAGGTGCGGGGCCACCACAGCCCAGGGAGAAGAGCTGCCTCGGGGACTAGCGGGAGAGACCCAGCGAACGCCGGCCCTTCCTGGCCCCCCCTCCCCCAAAAGGAGGGAATTTCCCCCCAAAATGGTGGGGAATTCCCAGGAGAGGTTGTGAGCTCAGCCTCCAGCACCGCGCGGAGCCGAGGGGCGAGTTCCAGCCCGGCTCCCATGGAGCTCTCTCCCAAGGGGGACCCATGACGAGCCCGCGCCAGCGTTTCCGTCCTGTGCCCCCCATCTCTCCCCGGCCCCCTCCTCTCCCGAGATGGTCTGTCCCAGTTGGCCACTTCCAGCCCCCCCGGGGGCTCCTTGGAGCAGCCTTTTTGGGGCGGTTCCGACTGCAGCCAGCGCCAAACCCCGCTCCCGGACATCGGAGGAGCCCCCCGGCGGGGACGGAGCTGGGTCACAAATCCCTGGGGGATTCTCCGGGTTCCCGAGGCTCCTCCCCAACCCGCGATGCCCCAGAGAAGGGGGTGGGCTGGGGGGGGGGGGCGGTTCGGGAAAGCAGGTGGCCAGGCGTGGGGCTCCGAAATGGCCTGGGAACCCCCCAGAGGGCTGAGTCCGTGGGGCAGGAGCCCAGAGGTCCGGGCCGTCCCTCCACGCTCCTCTCCTGCCCCACACCACGGGAAGAGGGGCCACGGAGGGGGGGCCATGCGCAGGCAGACGCGGAGCGAAGCTTTGCTGGAGGAGTTTATTGATGGCGAGAGGGCAACGGTCCGGGGCTCCCGGGGGTCGGGGGGGGCCATCCAGGGATGATCATCTCCTCGTGCTGCTGCGGGGGGACAGGACGAGGGTGTCACCGCTGGTTCCAGTCCTGGAAGACAGAGCCCGGCGTGAGACCCTCCCGGCGTGTGCCGGGCCAGGAGAGCGGCCGCGTCCCCCCCGTCTCCCCACAGAGCCCTGGGGACGGAGAAGGGACCTGGAGCCCCCCACACACCCAGGGCAGGACCTGGCTCTCCTGAGCCCCCCGGGGCACCCCCAGCCCCTCGCCCGGTGTGGCCTTACCCGGGGACACCCCAAAACCTCCCCGAGCCCCGCCCGGCCCCCGCGGGCATCCTGGGGGGCACCAGAGCCCCCCGCCCGGCCGCGGCGGGGCCCCGGGCAGTCCGTGCAACCCCCCCCGGGTGCGGGGACCGGCAGGGCAGCAGCTGCGTCCCGCTGGCCCGGGACACGCGTCGCCGCCGTCCCCTCGTCGTCCCGCTCCCGCGGCCCCGGTGGTCCCGGCCCCGAGGGCTCGGGGACCCCCTGGGGCCCAGGACCCTCCGTGGGGCTGGAGCGGCCGGGACGTCACTCACCTAGGCCTCGGCCGCCTCAGCCATGCGTCTCTGGCGCGCCAGCTCCAGCAGCTTCTCAGCCCGGGGGGCCTGGGGAGACGGGGGGGTCAGGGAGGCGCTGGGAAAGCCCTGGGGGGGCTGGGGGCGAGTGGGCTCCCAGTGCGGGCACTGAGAGGGAGTGGGCTCCCAGTGCAGGCACTGGGGGGGAGTGGGGCCCCAGTGCAGGTACTGGGGGGGGAGTGGGGTCCCAGTGGAAATACTGGTGGGAGGGGGTGGGTTCCCAGCGCAGATACTGGGGGGGTGAGTGAGGTCCCAGCGCAGATACTGGTGGGAGGGTGTGGGGTCCCAGTGCAGATAGTGGGGGGCGAGTGGGGTCCCAGTGCAGGTACTGGGGGGCAAGTGGGATCCCAGTGGAGATACTGGTGGGAGGGGGTGGGGTCCCTGTGCAGGTACTGGGGGGGCGAGGGGGGTCCCAGTGCAGATACTGGGAGGGAGTGGGGTCCCAGTGCAGACACTGGAGAGTCGAGTGGGGTCCCAGTGCAGGTACTGGGGCGCACTGGGATGCTCTGGAGAGCGGTGGCCATGGGAGGGAGGGTCTGGGGGCAGCAGAGCTGGCTGTACCTACCGCAGCCCTCTTCACTCGCCCAAAGTCGATTCCCCTCTGTGGAGAGACCGTGGGGTCGCCCGGGTCACTGGGATGTCCCCAGCCCCGGCGAGCAACTGGGGGACCGAGCGGCCCCCCCAGTTCCGCAGACTGGGCGCCCTCCCAGCCCACCCGCCGCTTACCCCGATGCAGTAACCTCCGCTTGCTTCGAAGGCCTGGGGAGAAAGAGCAGAGCGGGCGCTGGAGGGGACCATGGTGGGGCCGGGGGGGACAACACAGGCTCCCCTCGGCCCCAAGGCTTCCCAGGAAAAGGCCTTCTGCTGCCCCCCAGCACCATCCCCCCCCCAGGTTTCACCTCACACGAGGACCAGGGGTGAGGACGGAGATGAAGGAACCACGGGGAGTTCAGGAGCCCCAGAGAGGACGGGGGCGGGGGGTGGTGGGGACGCAGCGATGGGGCATGGGGGCGGTCGGCGGGACCCCCGAGGGCCGGGGCCGGGGGCTCTGGAGGGCCGGGGGGGCGTGGGACGGACAGGAGAGGGAAGGAGCCCAAGCGGAGGGGCCGTGGGGGCTCCGAGGCGGTGGCTGGTGGGGGCAGAGGCGGGAGGAGAGCGGAGGAGCACAATGAGGGGACGGCGCAGGGAGACGGTGGGGTCGGGCAGGGGCTGCAGGGACACCGCTGCCGGGGAAAGGGGGGAAGGCGAAGGGCTGAGGGGGATGAGGGGAAGAAAGACCTCGGCAGCGACGGAGAGGTGGGACACGGAGCGTGTCGCCGGGGGGAGATGGCAGCGGGGCCCAAAAGGACGGGACTCGGGGGTGCCGGGGGGGGATGGGACGGATGTGGGGGCGCCGAGACGAGAGGCCAAGCCAAGGGCTTTCGTGCCCCCCGCTGCGGCGGAGCCGGCATCCCCCAGCCCGGCCCCGGCCCGCGGCCCTGGGGACCCACCTGGGCATCCTCCGGGGTGCAGAGCAGGACGGCGAAGAGCAGGGCCAGGCTGAGCACCGCCACCTTCATCTTCCTCTGCTGTGCGGAGAGTCCCGGCTGCAGCTGGGGAAGGTGAAGGGGCAGATTTATCCCCCCCGGGACTCCTGCTCCTCCCTCCCCGCCCCGAGAGCCCCCGGGGCAAAGCTGGCCTTGGCAGAGACACCGGCCCTGGCCACCAGCCCAGCCCCGGCACAGAGTCACCTCCGTCCCGGCACCGGTCCAGCGTGGGCATGGGGCAGCTGGGCAGGGAAGGGCCCCGGCACCGGGGGGCGGCTGGAGGGGGCGGCCGGAGCCTCCCGACAGCCGGACACCCGACAGCCGTGACCCACTGCTCCATCATGAGACCGGCCTCCAACAGCCCCTAAAGCCAGAACCCCCCATCTCCCCACGTCCCTCACCCCCAGACCCACATCTCCCCACATCTCTCACCCCCAGACCCCCATCTCCCCACATCTCTCACCCCCAGACCCCCATGTCCCTCACCCCCAGACCCCCATCTCCCCATCTCCCCACGTCCCTCACCCCCAGACCCCCATCTCCCCACATCTCTCACCCCCAGACCCCCATCTCCCCACGTCCCTCACCCCCAGACCCCCATCTCCCCGTACCCCTCACCCCCAGACCAGCCTTTCCCTCCAGGGCCCCCCAGGGGTGACAGCACCCTCCAACCAGGGCTCTCAGGGCAGAAATACCTCTGCCTCGTCCCCAGCCCCTCGGGTAAAGGGGGGGCTGGAACCGGCCCCTCTTCTGCACCGGGGACCCCGGGAGGAGGGAACGTGGGAGGGGGGAGGACGGCTGGGGGCAGGGGCCACGGGGCCGGCAGGAGACCGGGGCCTTCGGGCACTGGGGGACACTGGTGGGTGCTGGGCGTGGAGAGGGGAAGGCTCGGCGTGGGGGATGTGCTGGGGGGCGGCCGTGCCTGGCTCCAGCCCCCACTGTTCCCCAGGCTCCGCGGGACCCAAACCGGTGCCGTTCCCAGCCACGGCCCCCCCCAGCAGAGGGGGCTGGCCCCTGCCCTGGCCCTCGCCCCGCCGCCGCCTGGGGACACCCCGTCCCCCCACATCCCCGGGGTCCCCCGGGCAGAGCCGGCCCCGAGAGCGGGTCCCAGCGCCCCGGCCCCGGTGCAGCGCTGGCTCCGCTCCCCGTTGGGGCTCGGCCACCGCTCGCCAAAGGCCCACGTCCCCTCCGGTGTCCTCGACCTCTGCTGGCCCTGGACGCGGCCGTTCAGAGGGACGCGACGAAGCCTCGGCTCATCCCCGTGCAGCCCCTCGGCGCTGATGGCGGGCACGGAGCCCCCCCGGTGAGAGGAGGGACGTCTGTCCCGCGGCACCTCTGACACCTGCCTGCGCCCCGCGGCACACAGGGCCCTCCAGCCCCCCCGGGGCTTCCCCAGAGCCCGCTCGGGGGCAGAATGGCGGGGGCGACAGCAGCCGGGACGCCCTCCAGCCCCGCCAGCGGGCAGAGCCCCCTCAGGAGGGCGGTGCTGGGGGGAGCGGGGAGCAGCGGGTCCTGGGACGCCCCAGCGCCGTGGTCCCTCCTTCCCCGGGGACAGGCCGGCGCCCAGAGGCGGGGGATCTCCCTTTCCCCCTTCCTTCCCCCCGGCTCCTGCCCCAGCCACAGCCATCGGTGGGAGGTGTCCTGAGGCGCACCCCGGCCTTGGGGGGGGGCTGCCCGCAGCCAGGCACTGTCTGGGGCGGGGACCGAGGGGTTTTGTCCCCTTGCGAATATGGCCGTGGGTCACTTCTCCTACCCCGTGAAGAGCGCACAGCCCAGGAGCCCTCGGGGCTCTCCTGCGCGGCGGCGCCTGCGCCCCAGGATCTCCCCTGGAGCGGGGACGCTCGCTTGAGGTTCTGCTCCTCGGGGCCGGCAGATTCACAGGGTGATCAGGCCCAGTCAGCATGGGTTTGTGAAGGGCAGGTCATGCCTATCAAACCTAATATCCTTCTATGATAAGGTGACCCACTTAGTGGATGAGGGAAAAGCTGTGGATGTTATCTACTTGGATTTTTGCAAAGCTTTTGACACTGTTTCCCACAGCATTCTGCTGGAGAAACTGGCTGCTCATGGCCTGGACAGGTGTACTCTTCGCTGGGTAAAAAACTGGCTGGATGGCCGTGCCCAGAGAGTGGTGGTAAATGGAGTTAAATCCAGTTGGTGTCCAGTCACAAGTGGTGTCCCCCAGGGCTCGGTGCTGGGGCCGGTTCTCTTTAATATCTTTATCAATGATCTGGATGAAGGGATTGAATGCACCCTCAGTAAGTTCGCAGATGACACTAAACTGGGCGGGCGTGTTGATCTGCTTGAGGGTAGGTTGGCTCTGCAGAGGGATCTGGACAGGCTGGACCGATGGGCTGAGACCAATGGTAAGAGGTTCAACAAGGCCAAGTGCCGGGTCCTGCACTTGGGTCACAACAACCCCATGCAGCGCTACAGGATTGGGGCAGAGTGGCTTGAAAGCAGCTCGACAGAAAAGGACTTGGGAGTGTTGGTGGACAGCCGGCTGAATATGAGCCAGCAGTGTGCCCAGGTGGCCAAGAAGGCCAACAGCACCCTAGCCTGTATCAGGAATAGTGTGGTGAGCCGGACTAGGGAAGTGATCATCCCCCTGTACTCGGCACTGGTGAGGCCCCACCTCGAGTACTGCGTTCAGTTTTGGGCCCCTCGCTACAAGAGGGACATTGAGGTGTTGGAGCGTGTCCAGAGAAGGGCTACAAAGCTGGTGAGGGGCCTGGAGGACAAACCTTATGAAGAACGACTGAGGGAGCTGGGGTTGTTTAGCCTGGAGAAGAGGAGGCTGAGGGGAGACCTTATCACCCTCTACAACTACCTGAAAGGAGGTTGTAGAGAGATGGGGGCTGACCTCTTCTCCCTGGTGACAAGTGATAGGACGAGGGGAAACGGGTTCAAGTTACGTCAGGGGAGGTTTAGATTAGATATTAGGAGACATTTTTTCACTGAAAGGGTTATTAAACATTGGAATAGGCTGCCCAGGGAGGTGGTGGATTCACCATCTCTGGAGGTGTTTAAAAAAAGGGTAGATGGGGCACTGAGGGACATGGTTTAGAAGTGGCTCTTGTCAGGGTAGGCTAAAGGTTGGACTCGATGATCTTAAAGGTCCCTTCCAACCTCAACAATTCTATGATTCTATGATTCTATGATTCCTCACCGCAAGAGGCTCTCGGCGGCGTGCTAAACCCTGAAGTCTTGGCTAAGTGACGTAAGGGTTGATGGCGTGGCTATAATCCCTTAGACGTGAACCCTTGGCCAAGCCTGGGGCTCGGATTGGATCCAGCTGCACCTTGACTCCTCTCGGAGAAGGAGTTCGGAAAGCTGGGGGGTCCTTACCAAGCCCCGGGACCCAACGGGAGGGTCTCCCTCGCGGATCGCCTGGCCCTGGCCCCCGTGCGGTAAATAACCGGGTGCCCCTTGCCATCGAATCCCGTAAAACACTGTCGCCTTCACTGCTGGCTTTGGTAAATGGTGTTTGCTGTTCATCACTATTTCACTGCTGCTCTCTTACGAGTGAAGCTAATCCCTATGCCGGCGACGGGGCGGTGCTGGGGGAGCAGCCGGACAGCCGGGCGGGCTGCTCTCCTTGGGGGAGCCCGGGGGTCCGAGCAGCCAGGGTGATGGAGCTGCCTCCCCAGGGGCGCCGTGTCCTTTTCCCTCTCCTCCGCCTGCCCCGCGCTGGCCCTGGCTCTCCAGCTTGGTTTCCTTCACCCCCAGCCCGACCACCGCCACCCTGGGGGCCCTGGGCAGCCCCCTCGGGGCGCTGTGGGGCAGGGACAGCATGGGGCTGGTCGTAAGCGGTGCGGGGCTCCACTCCCAGCGGGGAGAGCCGCCGGGGGAAGCCGCACAAGCCGAGCCAGACCTTTTCCAGCAAGCCGGCGCCAATGGAGCTGCTCTCCGCCATCGTGACACTCCCGCAATCGGCCCCGGCTACTCTCTTCAAGGGCGCAAGTGCCCCAAAGGGCAGAGGGAACGGCCGGGACCTCTCCCAACAGGGACAGCTTCAGGGCGGACATGGGCATTTTTGGCTCGAGGAGCTCAGGCACCGCGGGTTTTCTCCCCTGCAGACGCACACAGCTCTCAGGGGAGACAAAGAGCGGCACAGAGAGCCACTGATTAGCTTCTGCATAACGAGGAGACCAGCCCTTCGATGGGATGAGCCACCGCTGGGAGGACATGGGACCGGCAAGGTCTCCATCGGGAGGCGCAGCACGGATCGACGGGTCTCTCTGGGTGGCAGAAGGAACCGCCCGTAACAACCAGCAAATCCACTGGCCGCGCTGAGCAACGGCAGCACCGAATGCCTTGGACTCGCCGCCTGCGCTGAGTTCCCGGGAAGTCGGCGTTATCCCAGCAAACCCGCGGGTGCTCTGTAAGGCCGGTGCGTTCCTCTGTAAGCTCGTCCTCTGTTCCCTGCCACAGGAATTCCAGCCACCGTGCTGCGCTGCCCAAGGGCCGTTCGCCCCCTAACCCACCCAGTGGCCCACGGCCCACGGCTGAAAGTAAAACAGCGCTCGATTGGAGTCTGTGGCCCCTGGGGTTGGGGGGATGGTTTGTGTTTGTAGGAGACGTGGGGTGGGAGTCAAAGGCCGGTGGGAAAAATCTGGACGGGGCTTTGGAAGTCGGCTGGGAGGTTTGCCCGAGTTTCAGCGACACTGAGGTGTCGCTGGTCGTGTCCCCGTGACGGGACAGGCTCCTGTCCCGGCTCGGAAGAAACCCTGTCTGGGGTCATCTGCCCGAGAAGAGGGAGACGAGGGTGCGCTGAGAAGTCAGACACGAGAACCGTCAACAGCTCAGGGCCCTCGTTGACATTAGATGGCATTTCCGAGGGTTAGGGATAAGGTCGTGTCTTCACGAGACACTAACTCTAAATAAGGGATCTTTTGTGGCTCGGTCGTGAAAAGATTGAAGGCGCCTGACTGGAATATTTGCTTTGGAAATGCCCAAAGAGCAGGCAGCCACCTGGCAGATGTTCATTTTGACGGCTTCTGCTTTCTGCGTTATCTGTTGGACAGACAAGTCACCCGGTGCGGAATCATGCACCGCATTTAAACACGCTGTGGTGTTTTTTGCGTTCCGGGCCTTTTTTGAAAAGAATCGACGAATCGTAGGCGCTGACACCATTGAGGAATATGGGATTAGGAGCAGCCGATGAGAGAAACGCAGACCAGCGGGCGGCACTGGATGCCCCTTGACATTCACAGTGGTGTTCAGGGAGGTTCCCTCTGCCGGCTCAGTGGTGGCGACGACGACGCGCTCGGGTGGTTGTGATCGTGAGCCGCGCATTGAAAAAGGTAAATGTCAGCAGTTGGCCGGTTTGACCAAGGGCTGGACAAGAGCCTCCTCAGGGTCGCTCTGAAGGGTGGCTGATCCTACCCGTGCTGTCCCCCCGCCGCCTCCTCAGGGGGAGCGCAAGGCCTGTGGCTTTGACAGTTCGTGTCCCAGACAAAACCCCACCGACGCTTCCGAGCACCCCAAAGTGCCAACAGAAACCAGCTTTTAACAAGCCCAACAAAAAGGGGCGCAGGGCACAGATCTGGAGGTGACTCCCGTTGAGCGCGAAGGAGAAGTGTCCCGTCAAGGAAAGGTCTTGCCAATCCCCAAACGAGTGGACCACCGTTGAGGGCAGCACCCAGAGGGAACCTCCCGTGGGGCCAAGAGCACGTCTGTACCTTTCTCTCTTTTTCCTACAGTCCCTTCTGGGAGGCAGGGGGAGTTTTACCACATTTATTTTTATCAGGGTTGTTCTCCTCAGGCTCTGACCCGCAGTGAGGCGTCCCGCCGTTTTACAGAGGGAAAGGGGAGGGAAAATGCATGTACCGCTTCTTCTTTGGTGGGAACACTTGGTTCAGTGCTCATCGTGCACACTCGGATGGTGCTGGAGCCTGAGCCACGACCCCAGCTCTGCCCTCAGCTGGTTGGAGATGGATCTTCCCCAGGGATGGAGGCGGGAGCGAGTCTGTCTGGGGTCAACGCCTGGCACATCAACCCCATGGGAGTGTGAAGCTCTGGTGGACTCTGGTGCAATGTTTGCCTTTTTCCAGTCACCGGGGCCTTCACCTGACTGCCATGGCTTTTCAAATATCATGGAGAGTGGCTTGGCAACTCCACCAGCCAGTTCCCTCAGGACTCTGGGACGCATCTTGTCAGCCCCCATAGACTCCTGCATGCTCAGGTTCCTCAGGTGGTCACAAACCTCATCTTTTGCCACAGTGGGGGGGACTTGGCCCCTCAAGTCCCTACCTTGAGGTCCACCCACTCGAGAGGTGTGGGAAGAGAGGTTGCCAGGGAAGACTGAGGCAAAACTGTTGTTGAGTACCTCAGCCTTCTCCTCGTCCATTGTTACCAGTTTGCCAGTCTTGCTCATCAGGAGGGGTACGCTTTCTTTGACCTTCCTTTTCTGGCTGACATATCTGTAGAAGCCCTTCTTATTATCCTTTGCCTCCCTTGGCAAGTTCATCTCCAGCTGCGCCTTGGCCTTCCTGACCCCATCCCTACACACCTGGGCAACATCCCCATGCTCTTCCCAGGATACCTGTCCCTGCTTCCACTGCCTGTGCATTTCCTTCTTGCCCTTTAGTTTGACCAGCAGGTCTCTACTCAGCCATGCACATTGCTCAAGGCTTTATCCATGGGGATTATCTCCACCCCAGCCATCCCCAATGCACTGAATCTCCCCTTCCATATCATTCCTGGTCGCTTCTCTGTCTCATTCCCTGTCCATTGCAGACCAACCATCTGCAATATAAATGTGGGCACCAGATGAACTCCTCCTGGGGCCTTTGACAAGCACTTAGACCTCAAAGAGCAGAGAGGTGCCTCTAGGAGGTCCTCCTCTCCCCGAGATATGCTTCCTCCACTGGTGTCTTTAGGATGCATGAGTGGTAAATGGAGAAACATGGTCAGCCCCTGAGAGCTTGTTAACGTTTCAGTTAGTGGTGAGGCAGTGATTGGTAGTGGGTAGGGATGCCAGAGAGGGCAGAGGAAACTCAGTGACAAACAATTCTTATGAGGAGTGGCTGAGGGAACTGGGATTGTTGAGTCTGGAGAAAAGGAGGCTGAGGGAGACCTTATCGCTCTCTACAGCCACCTGAAAGGAGATTGTAGAGAGGTGGGGGTGGGTCTCTTCTCCCAAGTAACAGGCAATAAGAGAAGGGGAAGCGGCCTCAAGTTGCGCCAGGGAACGTTTAGACTGGATATTAGGAAAAACATTGTACTCTGAAAGGGTTATTAAGCATTGGACGAGGCTGCCCAGGGAAGTGCAGCCATCCCTGGAGGTATTTAAAAGACGGGTAGACGCCGTGCTTAGAGATATGCTTTAGTGATGGTTTTTGTCAGAGTTAGGTTGGTGGTTGGACTCGATGATCTGAAAGGTCTCTTCCAACTTAGGCAATGCTATGATTCTATGCACCCCAGAATGCAGGTTGCCCTCTTGGCTGCCAGGGCACACTCCTGACTCGTATTAGCCCAGCTGCCAACCAGCGTCCCCACATCCCTTTCTGCAGGGCTGCTTTCTAGCCACTCCTCTTCCAGCCTATACTTGTGGCCACCATTATTTCATCCCAGGTGTAGATTGCAGCGTTTGTTCTTGTTAAACATGCTGAGAGTTGCCTTCTCTGGGTCATGGACACAGGTGCTAAACACAGGGCCCAGGAGCCAGCATCCCTGTGCTGCCCCACAATGCCCCAGCATGTCCCAGTACGTACCCTCCGTAAGTCCATGCTGACTGCATTTGAAGACAAATTTCTCTTTTTGGTGCCCAGAAATATCACCCAAGAGGACTCTAACTGGTGGCACACTGCTCACCAATGTGAGCTTGTACAGCCAGTGAGTTGTTCCCTGAGTTGCATTTTTGGCCTCGTTCAGAGCTGGGTGCAACACTTGCTTGTCCTCTCTCACAAGAGACCTCTGCTAACCCAATGACTTTTCAAAAGGGATATTCCAAAGAAATGTCAATCTTGTTCTGTAACTTCACTACACTATTTTGCCTGTTATATGATGGATTTATCGGGGCTCATTGATGGATATTATCGGGGCTCATTGAGAGGGCTTTAAACTAGATCTGAAGGGGGGTGGGGATGGTACTGGGCTTGCTGGTGAGGTGCCAGGGTGTAGTTGCTCAGCGCTCGTGGGCCAGTGTGCCAGTATTTCTGAAAGCCAGAAGGCACACCACATCTCAAGGGTCAAAACTACACACACAACTCCCTCTCTGAAATGCTTATACACCAATGCACGCAGCATGGGGAATAAGCAGGAAGAGCTGGAGGTCTGTGTGCGGTTGCGGGGCCATGATCTCATTGCAATTACTGAGACGTGGTGGGACAACTCGCATGACTGGAATGCTGTCATGGATGGCTATGTCCTTTTCAGGAAAGACAGACCAGCAAGGCGTGGTGGTGGAATTGCACTCTATGTGAGAGAGCATTTGGAATGCATTGAGCTATCACTAGGGGCGGATGAAGAGCGGGTTGAGAGCTTATGGGTGAGGATTAAGGGACAGGCAAATACGAGGGACACTGTTGTGGGTGTTTATTACAGGCCACCTGATCAGGATGGGGAGACTGATGAGGCTTTCTACAGACAACTGAAGGTAGCCTCGCAAGCGCAGGCCCTGGTTCTCATGGGGGACTTCAATCACCCCGATATCTGCTGGGAAGACCACACAGCCAGGCATGCACAGTCCAGGAGGCTCCTCCAGTGCATTGATGACAACTTTTTGACACAGGTGGTACAGGAACCAACAAGGAGAGGAGCACTTCTAGACCTGGTACTGACAAACACAGAGGGATTGGTGGAGGACATTAAGGTTGGGGGCACCCTAGGTTGTAGTGATCATGAAATGATTGAGTTCAGGATCATGGGTACTATCCACAAAACAACAACAAGAAGTAAAATTACAACCTTGGATTTCAGGAGGGCTAACTTTGACCTCTTCAAGAAACTGCCTTTAGAGATCCCGTGGGCTAGGGCTCTGGAAGGCAAAGGGGCTCAAGAAAGCTGGTTGATATTCAAAGACCACTTCCTTCAAGCTCAGGATCGGTGCATCCCTAAGAGAAAGAAATCGGCCAAGGGACGCAGGAGACCTGCATGGTTGAGCAGGGAGCTTCAGAAAAAGCTCAAGTGGAAGAAAGAAGTTTATAATAAGTGGAAGAAGGGACTGACCCCTTGGGAGGATTACAAGAATGCCACCAGAGCGTGCAGGGATGAAACAAGGAAAGCCAAGGCCGCCTTGGAATTAGACCTGGCTAGGGACATCAAGCACAACAAAAAGAGCTTCTACAAGTATATTGGAAGCAAAAGGAAGACCAGAGAAGTTGTAGGCCCACTGCTGAATGAGGCAGGAGTCATGGTGACGGAGGATGTGGAGAAGGCAGAGTTACTGAATGCCTTCTTTGCTTCGGTCTTTGCCGCTCAGCCCAGCCCTCAGGAGTCCCAGGCATTGAATAAAGTAACAGGGAAAGAAGACGACTTCCCTTGGGTTGAGGAGGAGCGAGTGAGGGACCAATTAGATCATCTAGATATTCACAAGTCCATGGGCCCTGATGGGATGCACCCGAGAGTGCTGAGGGAGCTGGCAGAAGTCATTGCTGGGCCGCTCTCCATCATCTTTGAAAAGTCCTGGAGAACAGGCGAGGTGCCTGGGGACTGGAGGAAAGCCAATGTCACTCCAGTCTTCAAGAAAGGCAAGAAGGAGGAGCCGGGGAACTACAGGCCGGTCAGCCTCACCTCCATCCCTGGAAAGATGATGGAACAGCTCGTTCTGGGTGTCATCTCAAGGCACGTGGAGGAAAGGAAAGCTATCAGAAGTACTCAGCATGGATTCACCAAGGGGAAATCATGTCTGACTAATCTGATAGCCTTCTACGATGGCATGACTAGATGGATAGATGAGGGGAGGGCGGTAGATGTGGTCTACCTTGACTTAAGCAAGGCGTTTGACACGGTCTCCCACAGCATCCTCATAGGGAAGCTTAGGAAGTGTGGGTTAGATGAATGGACAGTGGGGTGGATACAAAACTGGTTGAAAGATAGAGCTCAGAGGGTTGTGATTAGGGGCACAGAGTCTAGTTGGAGACCAGTGATGAGTGGTGTTCCCCAGGGGTCAGTACTGGGTCCAGTCCTCTTCAACATATTCATCAATGACCTGGATGAGGGGATAGAGTGCGCCCTCAGCAAGTTTGCTGATGACACCAAGCTGGGTGGGGTGGCTGACACACCGGAAGGCTGTGCCACCATACAGAGAGACCTGGACAGGTTGGAGATCTGGGCAGAGAGAAACCTTATGAAGTTCAACAAGGGCAAGTGTAGGGTGCTGCACCTGGGGAGGAACAACCCCATGCACCAGTACAGGTTGGGGGCTGACCTGCTGGAGAGCAGCTCTGTGGAAAGAGACCTGGGAGTCCTGGTGGACAACAGGATGACCATGAGTCAGCAATGTGCCCTTGTGGCCAAGAAGGCCAATGGCATCCTGGGGTGCATCAAGAAGAGTGTGGCCAGCAGGTCGAGGGAGGTCATCCTCCCCCTCTACTCTGCCTTGGTGAGGCCGCACCTGGAGTACCGTGTCCAGTTCTGGGCTCCCCGGTTCAAGAGGGACAGGGAACTGCTGGAAAGGGTGCAGCAGAGGGCTACAAAGATGATTGGGGGACTGGAACACCTCTCTTATGAGGAAAGGCTGAGGGATTTGGGTCTCTTCAGTCTGGAAAAAAGACGTCTGAGGGGTGACCTTATCAACACTTATAAATACTTAAAGGGTGGGTGTCAGGAGGATGGGGCCAGGCTCTTTTCAGTGGTGCCCGGGGACAGGACAAGAGGCAATGGGCACAAACTTGAACATAGGAAGTTCCGCCTAAACATGAGGAGGAACTTCTTTACCCTGAGGGTGGCAGAGCACTGGAACAGGCTGCCCAGAGAGGTAGTGGAGTCTCCAACTCTGGAGACATTCAAAACCCGCCTGGACATGTTCCTGTGTAACCTGCTCTAGGTGACCCTGCTCTGGCAGGGGGGTTGGACTAGATGATCTCCAGAGGTCCCTTCCAACCCTATGATTCTATGATTCTATGATTCTATGAGGGGGTGAAGGCACTTTGTGAGCTTTCTGGCAGATCTGCTGATCCCTCAGTGGAACAGTGACAGCTCCTTTCCCTCAGGAGACAGCTGAGAGCACAGACCCTGCAATGTCTTCATCTTCCAGGCAGCCCCTGCCTTGTCTTTCCTCTGTAAATGCTGCCTCTGCCAGTGCTCTGGGGGAGATCTGCAGCTGTGGGCAGCCCTGACCCACACAGCACACTCGAAAAACAGCCAAAGGACCCTGCCCTGAGGGGAGTCTCTCCTTTTACCCAGAGCTTCTCCCCACAGAAGCTCGGGAGGGAACTCCTTGGGCAGGCTGAGAGCTGACCCTGGCAAGCAGCAGAGTCCCTGCCCCGGCACACAGAGCCCTGGGATGCAGGGACCCTGCGCTCAAGGACAGCCCTGGGCACCCCTGCCTGCACACCCACCTGTCTTCAAAACCCTGCCACAGTCCCTCGCAGAAGGCAGCCCTCCTTCATTGTCACTGCGATGGTTCAGCAGGGCATCCCTGCTTGGAAGCACACCCTAGAACCTCCCTCCAGGAGACTCCCCTGCATTGCCCTACAGCCAGAGACTGACTGTGTCGACAGGTGTGAAGATTTCCCCAAGAACGAGCTCAGAACTCTCCTCCCACTCCCAGCTGCCTTTATCCTCTCTGTGCCTGGCTCCTCTCGGGTGCCTGCAGGCAGTGCCCTCAGCCCTGCTGCGCTTGGCAGAGGAGCTGCTCCTGGGCAGAGCTGTCTCTCTGCAGCGCTGCCCGCTTGCCATCAGCTCCCTCCATGCCAGGAGCCCAGCCCAGCTCAGCAGCAGAGGACCAGCCCAAGGCAGCCCTTTCTCTGCCCCCTGTGGGCTCCCTCCAGGTGTCCCTGGGGCTCCAGGGGAACCTGCTGGGAAACAGGATGAAGTAACCACTGATGTTCCATCCTTCAGCTGGGCAGAGACACTTCTTTCCTGCAGTTGCATTTCTCAATTAGACAGATATAGGTCCAAGAATACTTTTTTTGTTTCATTGTTTAATAGGACACCCAGACAATGCTGGGTAAGAATCTGCTTTAACTCTTCTGAGAAAAGCGATTCAGCTGAGTCAATGGAGGGTCCTCATCCTGGGCTCGTAGGCCTCTGAGTTAAAGGAGGAGCATGGCACAAACCCAGTGGAGGTGGGATTCCTCTCGTCTCACTTCAGATGTGCCCCAAATAGGCTCCTGTATGTGAGCTCCTTGTCTCAGCTCCCTTGCTAAGGAATGGAGATGGAGGGCAGGAGTCAGATGTTCTGACACAGACACCTGGGGACACATTTGGTGCCAGAGGTGACCAAGATGCATGCTGGTCACCGCAAGCTCTAATGCAACAGTTCATAGAGACAGGGCAGTATCTGGGGGCATCTTCTTGGAGGCTGGTCAGAAAATATTTTGGCCAACTTCGATGAGAGGAGACAACCACATGTAGGACAAGTGAACCTGTAACTCTTCCTTATGTCCAGGGCAGCCCATGGAGGGACTCAGCTGACCAAATGGAGTCATGTGGCACAGGGACAGCAGAGTCTCTCTCATTGTGGTAATTGTCTTATGTGCCTAACCTTCATGTCCTAACCTACCTCAGGGCAGCTGAATCTTACTTTAATTGACACATTCAGGCCTGTGGTGCCATGGGAGGTGCCAGGGCTCTCCAGCACAACTGCATGCAGCTGACATGGACAGCACAGGTCCTGTACAGGAGCCCTGTCCCCATCCAGACTAGCTGTAGGACAGGCATCCCCCAGGGCATCTCAGAGGTGCTGCCTTTGGGCCACTGAGTGAATCCCACCACTGCAGTGACGCAAGGGCTGTCCCTTCTCTTTACGGTAGATGCCGGACATGGCATGAATACCAAGCACATCACACCAGGGTCTCCACACGTGTTCCTTCACTCTCACACTCTGCTGGTTCTTCTCTCCTCCAGAGTTTAAACATCCCCTTGATGATACAATCATGGATCAGGCCAATGATTTTCACAGTGGACCTCAATCACAGGATTTCCACACTCAAGGACATTGTCAACATCATCTCTTCCTTCCTGAGATCAGCTTCACCTCCACCACAGGCCCTCAGGCCTGCAGAGACGCAACAGACATCAAAGCCCTCTCCTGCTCAGACTGACTGCTGAGCTCTGTTTCTCTCTGGCTCGTCAGAAAGCAGGGTTTGTTCTCTTTGAGAGAACCTCATTTCTTCTTCACACGACTATCTCCCATCCACTCCAGCATGTCTCTGCTCTGAGCAAAGCCTTTGCACAACTGAGGTCTTGAGGTCTTGGAAGAAGGTTTTCCCACTGCAATTTTGCTCTCAGCGCAAATGTGCCACAGCTGAGGTGCTGCAGCCCAGACATGCCCCTGATGCCTTCAGCCTGGGGCACAGAGAGGAGGAGCTGGAGCTGTGTGTGCAACCTCTTCCTTCCACTTGGAGGGAAGAACAGCTGAGGGGTGTTGGGACAGCTCACATGCCTGGGCTGCTGTGATGGGTGGGCTCAGGATGACCAGGAGGCCAGGAAGGTCAGGAGGGGTTTGCCCTCAGTGTGAAGGATCTGCTGAGATGTGTGCAGCTCCTCTATGGAATGAATTGGTTGGGTGAGCCCCTGTGGGTGAGTGTCAGAGGAGAGACTAATAAGGGTGACATTGTGGTGGGAGACAAAGAACCTGTTGAAGTCCCCTTGTAGACTTTAATTGTCCTGGAATTCAGTGGAAGGAGACCAAAACAGCATGCAAACAGTCCTGGATTTTTCTGGAAGGTCTTGGTCAAGGCACAGCTCGGGGCACAACTCTTTATAGCACAGCTGCCAGTGTGGTCTACAATGGTGATGTCATCTGCAGCTGTTACTCTCAAAGAAGAAAGAGCTGGACATGGATGTGAAAACCAGTGTCAGCCTTGGCTGTCATGACCATGAAGTTGTGGGGTCTCACCTGGGAAATAGTGGGGTCTCCCCATGGGGAAGCTCCATAGGAAAAGGAAACATATGAGAGGTCGATGAAGAATTAAAACAAAGGAGGAATTTAGAAATAAGGGAGGTTTTAGAAAAGCCAGAGCTCCCCTGGACTTCAAGGGCGCAAGGACGGGGAGTTAATTCTTGAGGAACAGTTAAGGAAGTAAATGAAAATTATTGACCACCACAGAAGCGTGTCACTAGTGTTGAGTAGAGAGGAAGGATCACTTCCCGCCACCTGCTGGCACTGCTCTTCCTAACACAGCCCAGGAGGCTGTAGGCCTGCTTTGCTGCAAGGGCGCACTGCTGGCTGTCGGTCAGCTGCCTGTCTCCCAGAACACCAAAGGTACTTCTCTGCCAAAGTGTTGAGAAGCTCTCAGTCACTCAGCCCCCAACTTACACGGGTGCAGGGGACTATCTCTCCCTGGGTCCAGGGCTTGCTTTTCCCTTTGCTGAACTTCGTGAGGCTCTTCTCTGTCCAGTTTCGGACATGCCAATAATTATCACAGTCTGCCTGAATCAAAGGATGTGACATGGACATTTTCAACTAATGGAAATGTTGTTTTTTCATATGAAAACCAGTGCCAGCCTTGGCTGTTGTGACCATGAAATAGTGGGGTCTCACCTCCCAAGGAGAATAGAAGAATGCAGATGACAGACCTCAGAGGAGCAGACTTTGGCCTAGTCTTCTGAATTTTTTTAAGGGAGCCCATGTGAGCAGCACAGAAGGGCAGCAGAGGGTCTGCAGTACAGTGGTCTGCAAGGACAGCGTCTTTCAAGTACGAGAGTGTGGTCATACCCATAGTCAGGACAAGAAGCAGAGCTACCAGAAGAAGAGCTGGGGGAAACAAGACACTCATGGGGAAGCTCCATAGAAAAAAAGAAGCATGAAGAGGTGGATGCAAGGATGAAAACAAAGGAGGAATTGAGGAATATGGCTGGTTTTACAAAAGCCAAAGCTCCCGTAGAGTTGACACTTGCAAGGGATTTGAAGGGCATAACAATGAGCAGGTACTCCTTCAGGAACACCTGAAGAATAAACAAAGATAATGTGTGGTCACGGCCGAATTTGCAGAGAGTAGGTGTAGATAGGTACGAGGTACTCTTGTCCTGCGTCTTCACCAGCAAGGTCTCCCAGTTCTGTGTGCCTAAGGGGCAGAACCCCATGCGAAATCCAGCAGTGGATGCAGATCAAGTCAGGGGCTACATAGGTAAGGTCAACCTTTGGTAGTCCATTGGACCAGACAGGATGAATCCAAGGATGTTGAGAGACCAGGCTGATGTCAGAGCAGGGCTGCTCTGCTCCATTTTGGATCATTTTGTGTGGCTGGGCAGCAGCTCTGTGGAAATGGCCCTCGGGCTCCTTGAGTTTTATCAGGCCAAACAAGAGCCAGCAGCAAAGGCGGCCAACAGCATCTGAGGCTGTATGAGCAGGAGCACAGCCAGAAGAAGTGATTATCCTGCTCTGCTCAGCACCTTTTACACCACACCCTGCCCAGTGACAGTGAGACAATGGCAAACAGGAGCCAGCTCACTGGAGGGCCACTAAGGTGGTAACCCTTCCATTGGCCCATTGTCCTTTAAGTGTTTGTGTGATTTCCATAACAACAGCAGCATATACCAAAACAAAAAAACATTAAAGCAACAACATCATTGATGGGCCTAAATATAAATACCTGCCCTGGAGCAGTCTACATCTGTGGTAGTCCCTCTGGGCAATGACAATGGAATCAAAGAATCAGCATCACAGAATAGTAGGGGTTGGAAGGTTTGAAGAGGTAAGATCTGTTCAGATGATGTTTAGACTTCTGTGACACTGACTGTGAAAACATTCATGAGAGGCCTTTACCCTATTTACAACCAGTAACCTGAAGCCCTACAACCACCTCGAAGTGAAGGTAGTAGGGTAGAAAACAAGCAAGACAAATTGTAGCAGGGCTGAGTAGAGAGGAAGGATCACCTCCACCGAGCTGCTGGCAGTGCTCTTCCTAGTGCAGCCCAGAAAGCCATTGGCCACCTTTGCTGCAAGGGTGCAAAGCCTGGCGAAGAGAAGGCTTTGGGGAGACCTAATAACAGCCTTCCCACATCTTCTTGGCTAGCATCAAGAAAATGCATCCAGGCTCTTCACTATTGTGCGTGATGGGAGGATGAGGGCCAATGGCATCAGCTGAAATAAATGAGCAAAACATCCTCCCTGCCAAGACAGGCAAACACTGGAGAGGATTTCCCAGAGAGCTTGTGTCATCTCCATCCTTGGAGCTTTTCAAGCCCAAAATGAAGGAAGCCCTGAGCAACCTGGTCTGACCCCATAGCTGAGCCTGCTGTGAGCAGGAGGGTGGTCTAGAGATCTCCTCAGCTTCCTTCCAGCATGAATGATTCCACATCTCACTCCACCATGGATCTTTTCTTCATGAGGGGAGGGAAATCAGTCAGGTTCCTGGTGACCATTGAAGTCAATCACAAAGTCTGGTCAGACTTTCTTATCCCACTCTGGGCAGAGTTGCTCAGATGCAGCACTGCTTCGCAGGTCCCCCCAAACAGCCCTGATCTTTGCCATTGCTTCACCATTTCCTTTTCACTCTTTTCCCACTCACAGGTTCTTCCCTTTGACCATCCATGTACCCTCCCATGGGCAAATAGCCCACCTCTATTTACCCTTTCCTCCATCGTCCTAGTTCGCCCTCCTTTGTACTTTCATTTGGTGTTTCCGAGCTTCTCACCATGGGAATGTGTACCTTGGTGAACAATGGCATTGATCAAGTGCCTCCTTTTATTATCTATAGTGTCCTGCGATTCCTCATGCTGCTATCTTGTCAGAGGCAGCACATGTCAGGGAGAGCCATCTGCACGCACACATTAACAACTGGCCCAACGGAGCTTCATTCCTGAGGGACCCTGAAAAACTCTGCGATTCAGCAAATGGAAAACTCCCATAGTTTTACAAGGAGAAGTGGCCAGGCCTTGACTAGGGGCAAGATCACCCCACAGATGAGGGCATGCCGTGACCTGACTGGCCGAGGACTGACCCCGAGGAGAAGGGCCTGGGCATTACGAGGGATGCAACTTTAGCGAGTGGTACATGCGGACCGTGAACTGGACTAGCTGCACATAGGGCTGCATTAGGGGGCACATGGCCACCAAGACAAGGCATTTATCTTGTCTGAGGGCAATAAAGAACGATTTCAGGGCCTTGGGATGGCTTGTCAAGGGTTCAGGAGTACAAATTGTGTTCTCCTCTGCCCTTCCAGTTTTGGGGACTGATGAATGTGTAAACAAGAAAATCAGACAGATCAACACTTGGCTCCAAAACTGGTGCTACGAGCAAGGCTTTGGGTTCAGTGATCATAGTTTGATCTACAGGACACCAGGCCTGCGTGCTAAGAATGGGAAAACCCTATCCCAAAAGGGGAAAAGGGGACTAGGCCAAGAGTTAGCACGGCTCATGGACAGGGCTTTAAACTAGAAATGAAGGGGGAAGGGGATAAAACCAGGCCCACTAGTAATGAGCCTAGGGATAAAGGGCCAAGGATGGGGGTGAAATTGGTAGTCCAGCTGAAGTGCATCTACACGAATGCACATAGCATGGGCAAGAAACGGGATGAGCTGAAAGCCATTGTGCAGCAGGACAGCTATGATGTAGCCGCCATCACGGAAACATGGTGGGATGACTGTCACGACTGGAATGCTGCGATGAATGGCTGGCTATAAGCTCTTCAGAAGGGATAGGCAAGGAAGGAGAGGCGGGGGTGTGGCTCTGTACATTAGGGAATGTTTTGATTATATAGAGCTAGATTCCAGTCGAGTGCTTATGGGTAAGGATGAAGGGGAAGGCAAATAAGGGAGATCTTGTGCTGGGAGTATGCTATAGACCACCCAACCAGGATGAGGAGACAGATGAAGTATTCTATAAGCGGCTGGCTGAAGTCCCGCAATCGCCAGCTCTTGTTCTGGTCAGGGACTTCAACCTGCCGGGTATCTACTGGAAATATAACACAGCAGAGAGCAGGCAGGCTAGGAGGTTCCTCGAGTGCATGGAAGAGAACTTCCTGACACAACTGGTAGGTGAACCTACCAGGGGAGGTGCCTTGCTAGACCTACTGCTCACAAAGAGAGAAGGACTAGTGGGAGATGTGGTGGTGGAAGGTCGACTTGGGTTTAGTGATCATGAAATGGTCAAGTTTTCAATTTGTAGCGATGTAAGGATGGGGGTTAGCAAACCTCCACCTTGGACTTCCGGAGGGCGGACTTTGACTTGTTCAGTACACTGGTTGAGAGAGTCCCTTGGGAGACAGTCCTGAAGGGCAAAGGGGTCCAGAAAGGCTGGACGCTCTTCAAGAAGGAAATCTTAAAGGCCCAGGAGCAGGCCGTCCCCAAGTGTCGCAAGTCTAAAGGGCAGAGAAAATGGCCAGTCTGGATGAATAAGGAACTTCGCATGGAACTTAGGAATAAAAGGAGGGTTTACCCTCTTTGGAAGAAGGGACAGGCAACTCAGGAGGAGTACAGAGATCTCATTAGGTTGTACAGAGAGAAAATTAGGAAAGCAAAAGCCCAGCTGGAGCTCAACTTGGCCACTAACATTAAGGACAACAAAAAACACCCCAGGGTGTTCAACCTCCTGAGCTGGAAGGTAAGGGTGGAGAGCAGAACAACCCACCCATAACACAGGAGGAAGTAGTCAATGATCTGCTTCTGCACCTAGACGTACATAAGTCTATGTGGCCGGATGGGATTCACCCAAGAGTACTCAGGGAGCTGGCGGGAGAGCTCACCAAGCCTTTCTCCATCATTTATCAACAGTCTTGGTCAACAGGGCAGGTACCAGATGACTGGAGGGTGGCTAATGTGATGCCCATCTGCAAGAAGGGTTGGAAGGTGGATCCGGGGAACTACAGGCCTGTCAGCCTGACCTTGGTACCAGGAAAGATCATGGAGAGGATCATCTTGAGTGAGCTCTCACGGCAAGCGCAGGGCAGCCAAGGGATCGGGGCCAGCCAGCATGGCTTTAGGAAAGGGACGTCCTGTTTAACCAACCTGATCTCTCCCTATGACCATGTGACCCGCCTTCTGGATGCGGGGAAGGCTGTGGACGTTGTCAATCTGGGCTTTGGTAAGGCCTTTGACACCATCCCCCACAGCATTCTCCTGGAGAAGCTGGCGAATCACGGCATAGACAAGTGTACTCTTTGCTGGGTTAAAAACTGTCTGGATGGCCGTGCCCAGAGAGTTGTGATTAATGGGGTGAAATCCTCTTGGTGGCCGGTCACCAGTGGTGTCCCTCAGGGCTCAGTTTTGGGGCCGGTTTTGTTTAATGTCTTTATCAATGATGTGGATGAGGGGATTGAGTGCACCCTCAGTAAGTTTGCAGATGACACCAAACTGGGTGGGGGTGTTGATCTGCTTGAGGGTAGCAAGGCTCTCCAGAGGGCCCTGGACAGGCTGGATCGATGGGCCAAGGCCAACTGTATGAGGTTTAATAAGGCCAAGTGCCGGGTCCTGCATTTCGGTCACAACAACCCCAAGCAACGCTACAGGCTTGGGGAAGAGGACCTGGGGGTGCTGGTGGATGGCCAGCTTAACATGAGCCAGCAGTGTGCCCAGGTGGCCAAGAGGGCCAACAGCATTCTGACTTGTATCAGGAACAGCGTGGCCAGCAGGAGCAGGGAAGTGATGGTGCCTCTGTACTCGGCACTGGTGAGGCCTCACCTCGAGCACTGTGTTCAGTTCTGGGCCCCGCTGTACAAGAGGGACATTGAGGTGCTGGAGCATGTCCAGAGGAGAGCTACCAGGCTGGTGAGGGGTCTGGAGACCAGGGCATATGAGGAGAGGCTGAGGGAGCTGGGCATGTTTAGCTTGGAGAAGAGGAGGCTGAGGGGAGACCTCATTGCCCTCTACAACTCCCTGAAAGGAGGGTGTAGAGAGGTGGGGGTTGGCCTCTTCTCCCGGGTGAATAATGACAGGACCAGAGGAAATGGTCTGAAGCTGCGGCAGGGGAGGTTTAGGTTAGATATTAGGAAGAATGACTTAACTGAAAGAGTGGTCAGGCATTGGAACAGGTGCTCAGGGAGGTGGTTGAGTGCCCATCCCTAGAGGTATTTAAGACACGTCTAGATGTGGCACTTCAGGGCATGCTCTAGTGGCAGAGATTGTAGGTTGTTTGGTTGGACTCGATGATCTTAAGGGTCCTTTCCAACCCTGAAGATTCTGTGATACTGTGTTGAATTTCAGGCTGGGTTTTTTGGGGTTGGGGTTTTTTGGGTTTGGGTTTTAGACTTTTTTGGGTTCAAATTTTTGGGTTGGATTTTGGGTTGGATTATTGGTTTTGGATTTTTAGCTCTGTGTGGGCGTGTCAGACAGTCATTGTGACATGACAGCAGCAGGGCCAGCGCTGAATGTCTGGTGGTGGTGGCATGGCAACTGCTGATCTGCTGCCCGCAGTGGTGGGGCTGCGATCAGAAGGGACATGTTCAAGCAGGTCAGGTTCCTCCAACCCCGTCCAAGCTGGCCTTGACCCCTGGGATTTTGGGTCGGTTGGGTTGGATATTGGGGTGGATTTTGTTTTGTTGGGTTGGATTTTGGGTTGGATTTTGGATTGGATTTTGGATTTTTTTTGGGTTGGATGTTTGCAGTTGGATTTTTTGGGCTTGGATTTTTGGGGTGGATTTGGTTTTTTTTCAGTTAGATTTTGGGTTGGATTTTGGGGTTTTTGGGTTGGATTTTTCGGGTAAGAAATTTCGAGTTGGTTGGGTTGAATCCTGCCCAGCCCCATCCTTGGCTATTGAGCCATGAAGGAAGATGCCAAGGGGCTCAGCAAGCGTGAACATCGTACGGCTGGGGCTGCTCGGCACTATGAACAGCATGGCCAGTGCAGGGTCACTCCATGTTCACAGGGCACCGCAGCCCCCTCCCTCTACAGAGCAGCACCGCCAGCTCGGGGCCCTGCGAGGAGCATGAGGAGGCAACCGTGAACGGCCAGCCAGGCCAGCAGAGACACACTCACCTGGGGAAAGGCTCTCTGTGGAGAAGGGGTGTCCCTGGAGAAGAGCAAGGGAGCATTTGTTTGCCTGCAGGGAGGAATCCATGAGAAAGAGAAACTCTTTCTGCAGGCACATGCTTGGGGCAGGCTGCTCTGTCGCTGGGCCAGGGTGTTTGACCTGGCCTGGGGAGAGGGGCTGGAACTGGGGGAGCTCAGGCAGTCTGTGGTGGGGATCTCCTGGACTTGAGACCAGGGATCACGAAGTTTCACTAACCTCCTTTTCCTCCTGCTATGTTCAGCCTCCAGCCCAGGGGCTCATGGGGAAGCAGAGACCCCTCTCTGCCCCCCAGCAGCTGCTGAGCCCTGTAGAGGGGCTGTGGGGTGAGTTCCCCAAGTGTTGCTTCACTCTGTGGTGGGCTCTGCCATGGGGCCAGCCCAGAATGGGCTGCTCTGCTGGTCTGTGCTCAGCTGGGCTGAGGGCAAGGGAGGTGAGGAGAGCTGGCCTGGGCTGCAAAGTGACCAGGAAAGAAAAAAAACAAACAACAACATTGGCTGGGCTGTGTGACCATGCAGGGTGAGGACACGCTCCCGTGGGTGTGCAGTGCAGAGCCAGGTGTCCATGAAGGGAGCAGAGACACGTAGGTGCAGGAGAAAGGAGGCTGCTGTGTGCCCTTGGTGGCATGAACAGACCAGGAAGGTGTGCAGGACATTCACCACCCCAGCTTGTCCCATAGGCCATTGCCAGCACCACCACCAGCAGGTAATGGGTGAGGTTTACTGGTCTCAGCGCCTTTCTTGGGGGAACACCCAACCGTGCCCAGTCTCTCTACTTGCCCAGACCTTGGTTGACCCCACAGCAGGACTGTCTGCCACCCTCCGTGTGGGACACGGCTGGGACTGGGAAGTGGTCAGGCACTGAGGGTGCTGTCAGTGCAGGAGGGCAGACATGGACTGAGCACTGAGGGCTCTCAGGGCATTTTGCCCTGGTGGTCTCTCCCCACCCCTGAACCAATGCATCCCACGGGGCTCCTGGACAGTGGGACCCAGTGTGGGGCCTGGGCTGTGTATGGAGAGGGCACTGGTGTGGGCCACAAAGCAGGTGTCCAGGAGGTGAAAGTAAGGACAGGTTACAGAAAAGTACTTGGCATTTATTGTCTGTGTTGCACAAGTATGTTTCTAGGAAAGGCAAAGCTCACCTGGAGCTGACGGTTGCAAGGCAGTCTTGATGCCGTCCCCTCTGCCCCTAATTTTGCTCTGGTCACCCCCAGAGTAGAGAGTACTGGCCACTCTTCTTGTTCAGCAGTCTCTAGGGCCAGTTGGATGGCTTTCACTTCTGCAAACTGCCTTGACACCCTTTCTCCTTCCGTGGCTTCAGCAACGTTTTGTGTGGGACTCCACACCACAGCTTCCGATGGTTTCCTACAACACGACAGGATCTTCAGTGAACAGAGCATAACACCTTTCATCAGTAGATGACAACTCATTGTATGAGGGTGCCACCTGGGCATGAGCCACCTCCTCATGAGATGCTCCAAAATCTATGCCCTCTGGACAGTCCATAATCTCTTTAAGGATTCCTGGTGGTTTGGTTTCCCTGGTCGAGCTCACTGTGTGATCAGCACTACCCGCTTAGTCCATGTAGCGTCAGTCGTGTGATGTGTGGAGGGGATATCCAGTGTAGCACAGGCAACTGCTGTGCCAGGAGGAGCCGTGCTTGCCTATCAACGACTTCTGAAGTGTCTCAAACCCCCTCATACACTGTTAGGATCTCTTTTTCGGTTGGGGTGTTGAGGGCTTCCGATCCTCAATACCCTCATCTCCAAAGCCTAGAGGTTGACCTCAGGTTTCTCCCGATGATTTCTGCCAGAGGCTCCAGGTGAGACCACGTGCCCCAGCTGCACTGTAGAGACCATTACGCACGGCTGGTCCTGCCTGGACAGACCCAAAAGTTGTCACAGGAGTTATCTCCTGTTTGATCTGCTCAAAGGGTTGTTGTTGTTCAAGGCCGCACTCAGAATAGATCTTCTTTCAGGTTACTCCATAGAGAGGGCTCACAAGCTGATTATAACCTGGAATATGCATTCTCCAGCATCCCACAAGGCCTAAGAAAGCTTGTGCTTCCTTCTTGTTTGCTGGTGGAGACATAGTTGCTATCTTGTTGACCGCATCCATAGGGACATGACAGCATCCATCCTGCCATTTTATTCTCAAGAACTGAATCTTCTCTGCAAGTCCCTTGACCTTGCTTCTTTTATGGCAAAACCAGCTTTCAGAAGAATCTGAATTGCTCTTTTTCCCTTCTCAAACACTTCTGCTTTGTTGCCCCACATGATGAGATCATCGATGTATTGTACAGTTCAGGGGTATCACGCTGTTCCAGTGCAGTTTGGATTAGTCCATGGCAAACCATAGGATAGTCGATTACAGAATCACAGAATGGTAGGGGTTGGAAGGGACCTCTGGAGATCATGTAGTTCAACCCACCTGCCAGAGCAGGTTCATCTAGAGCACGTTGCACAGGAATGCGCCCAGGCGGGTTTTGAATGTCTCCAGAGAAGGAGAGTCCACCACGTCTCTGGGCAGCCTGTTCCAGTGCTCTGCCACCCTCAGAGTAAAGAAGTTCCTCCTCATGTTTAGATGGAACTGCTTATGTTCAAGTACCTCTTGTCCTGTCCCTGGGGGCATTCCAGGTGCATTGGACACCACGTGAAAGCAAACTGTGGCCTGCACCCTGCTGCCAAAGGGATTGAAAAAGAATGCATTGGCAACGTCAGATGTAGCACACCACTTGGCTGCCTTTGGCACCAGTTCATATTGGAACTTCCACCAGAAGGTTCAAGCAAGTCAGGGGGCTAAGACATCTTCTGTGCTAGGGGAACATTATCAGGGCTTTGGAAGAAGGTGGGTGAACAGTTGGAATCTCTGGCAAATCCCCAAGGGACAGGGGACAGGGCGTGTCTGTCCCCATTGATGAAACGCATCAAAGGTTTTCAGAGCCACCTCCACATTTGATTTTCCACCTGTAACCAGTGCTTCTGACTTTCTGCTTCACCGGTCCCCAGGGACAGGAATCTTGTCCGGTCATTCCCTCCATGGTGTCTCCAGTGATGGGCATCAGTGGGGCCTGGTAACACCCTCACCATCTTGGGGTTTTGCTGCTGAGTTTTACTTCTGTAGAGGCTTGCCCAGTGTTTGAGGGTCTACAGGATCTTGGCCGGAGAGGACTCATTTCCATACCAAATGCCATAACCAGCCAAGTGTCTGTGCATAGTCTTCCTGGTTTCCTCAGTTCTTCTGTGCTTAATTAGAGAGTTCTCAGATGAATACATTTCAATACTAAACAACCATAAGAAAGGATTGCTTCCTTCATATTTTTTTCTTTATTTTTTCTTCTTACACAATAAATGATGCCAGCAATCTCCAGTTCATATTGATCCTGAATTTCTGCTAATGGAGTCTCAAGACCCTTTAAGGCAAGACCCTTTATTGCAAACACTCCATGGACAGGCTTTGTCTCAATCTCACCATGTCTCTCATCTGGCAACCAGGACTTACAGCAGCCTGTTCAAACCTGAGCTTTCTCCACTCCAGTCCGTAGCTGCGTGTTTCCACTCCTTGGCACCAGTTCCCACCCGCTTTACCTTGAAAACGAGCTGACACAGAAGGATGTTTCCTAATTGCCAACACAGGAAAACAAAGGCAGGCAGAGTTCAATACAGAGAAGACATGCCTCAGCTGTATGTCACGTCCCCATTCCCTGCCCTGAAGTTCACTTTCCATTCTGGATGGCCTTAGACCAATAGAAAACACATTTTCCTGTCAAGCACAGATCCCAAACTGTGTTCTGAGGACATGTTTATTTTAATACTTTTCATATCTGTATCCCATATCTAAAGGATTCTGGGAGCAATGAAGGTTGGATACGTTGGATAGATCCTGCTTTTATCTCTTTGCAGTCAAGCAATGGTCCCACCTGCTAGCACTTCCCTCCTATCGTCCCTTTTTTTGAGATGGCCAAATCTTTATGGGGCGTACAATGGCATAACACCAATGGCCCTCCAAGTGCCAAACTGTAACCGATGTACATGTTCCCTGAGTTCATCCAGGCACCTTCTCCTTCAGGCACCCAGAAATGCAGTCCAAGAGAACATGCTCTGGGACATGTTCCTCATCTAAAGGGAAGCTAAGCAGCCTTTAGCTCCCCACCTCCTTCTCTGGACCCTTTTGAAAGATGCGTGCAGCATTTACTTTTTGCCAGATGTCAGGGAGTCCCACCAGTCTCCAGGACCTTTCCAGGATGATGGAGAGTGGCCTCACTGTGACATTCTCTTACTTTCTCAGCACCTCTGGATGTACCCCGTCCATTCCCATGTACTGGTAGTGGTTGAGTTGGCTCAAGTAGATCCTGATTTCATTCCTATCCGCCATTGGCTGTTCTTGTCCAGAGCCTTGCCTCGAGGCACAAAGCCCTGAGAGACCTTGCTGGGGAAGTGTGAGGCAAAAAAGACATAGAGTATCTCGGAACTCTCTCTCCCTACTCTAACTCAATACAACAGTGTCCAACTAATATCTTTGTTTTCTTCTGTAGGTATTCCTGAAGTTGGAAATCTCGTTATGATTCCCCTGAATTTACTTTCAGGTTTCAAACTGATTTTTGATACAGACCAATGTTCTCCTTGGAGGATGCTGTCCTTGAAGACCAGCTGTACAGAGCTTTGCGCCACCTTCAGTGCTCCTGACCATTGGATCCCCACGAAAACTCCTCAGCGTACGCCAAAGGCAAAAGGACCTCTGAGGTCCAGCATCTGCAGTCTTCTGTTCTGCTTCCTCACTCCCCTGGAGTGCTGGGACCCCACTACTTCAGGGTCAAGACAGCCGATCTTCATGTCTCTGACCAGCTCTTCCTGGATTGCAGCTATCACATCAAGGTTGGCATTATTTTTGTTGGCCCATCTGGCAGCTGTGCTAAGATGTTGTCCTAAGACACTCCAGAAACCACCTGGGCTGTACATGCTGCTGTGCTCCTCTTTCAGAAGCTGCCAGTATCATGGCAGTCCCCAGCGAGACCCAGGCTCGTACAGCCAGACACTTCCTTGGGATCCTTCAGAAAGACTATACCCTCTTCCTCATCCTGACTGTGGGTTCCTTATCTCCCACCATGACAGGACACTTCTACTGGCCTCTCCTCTCACCCTCCCCCACAGAGGCTCACCAAACTCTTCACCTGCCCCAAGGTGTTGTGCCATACATGCAGTTAATGGCTTCACTTTCAGGAAACTCCACTCCTGATCCTTCCAGCCTGTCTCTCCTGAAAAGCCTGTACCCATCCATTGCAGCACCCCAAGCTGTGTGCCTTGTCCCACCACGCCTTGGCAGTTCCTCTATCAAAGTCAAAAAGCACAGGCTCTCTCTCAACTTGTCTCTTCCCCTGGCTGAGAGTTTTGGTGCACATCTGGGCTGTGGCACCTCAGGTGTAGCTCCAGGCCAAGCTCGGACGTCTCTTAAAGGAAAACTGGTACCAAGCATTGAAGACCTTCTGTGTGCAAAGGCTTTGCTTCACGGCAGAGACATGGTCAAGTGGACGGCACCTGGAAGCTTAATGCTGAAATTGGATGTTGATGGTGAGCAAAGCCTGCTGTCTGCAAGAACAGAGAGAAACAGGGCTGGGAAGGGCGGCCCTGGCAAGAAAGAGAAGTGGCCAGTCCTGCATCAGGGGGAAGAAAAACACCGTATTACAGTGCCAGGTGGGACGTGACAGGATGAGCAGTGACCCTGAGGAGAAGGGCCCACGCATTATGAGGGACACCATATGAGCCAGTGGCACATGCTGACCATGAACAAGGCCAGCTGCACACAGGGTGGATTAGGAGGAGAGGGCTACCCAGACAGCTTAACTTTTCATGCCCTTTCAGTGAGCCGTGGTGTGGCCACACCTGGACGTGTCTGTCCCTCTGTGGGAATTCCTGCTGTAGACAGGTGGGGAGGAACGGGAGAGTGCCCAGAGGAGGCCTGCACGTGGCCTCTGCTTGAGGCCCCAAACCCCATCCTTCTGACCTCTGCCATCTCAACACAACCCCAGGAACATGCTGTCCCTGGAGAAACACCAGCCTCTCCAGACAGATCCAGATTCCCCTCCTAAAGGATGGGTGTCCTTTATGTCATCTGTGTGAAGGGCTGGGGTACGTCCCTCCGTTAAACCCACGATCTTACCTGTCACCAGGCACCGACTGGTGACTCCTAAATCCAGTCCAATATCTCTAAAACGTTACAAACGGACAGTCAGCTTTTTATTCCTGGACACATGGAGGAAGAAGAACTTCAGGGGGGAATTTCCTCAGGCATGTTTGGAGAAAGACCCCAGCATTAAAGCACTACACCAGGGAGATCTTGCTTTGTTAACAGAGACTCTGTGAAAGAGGCCAGCTCTGAGACACTGTGAAATACATTTTTATAAGGGAACCAGGTGAAACTAAGACGTAAATGTCTCAGCTGTAGTGACACAAGTGAAACCTTTGTGTAGGAGCATAAAAACCATAAATGACAATATCAACAGCAATGATGAGAAATATAATCATTAAAAACACAAAGCCAATAACAAAACACACAAAAAAGCAGATGGAATCAAATAGTGCGGGAGTCATTTGTGGAGAGAGGTGGAACATTTCTCCCTCTTGAAAAAAATCCATGAAATCTGATACCTAATGGCCTCCTTGAGCTCCTGGTTCCTCATGCTGTAGATGAGGGGGTTCAGTGCTGGAGGCACCACCGAGTACAGAACCGCCACCACTAGGTCGAGAACTGGGGAGGAGGTGGAGGGGGGCTTCAGGTAGGCAAATGCGCCAGTGCTGACAAACAGGGAGACCACGGCCAGGTGAGGGAGGCACGTGGAGAAGGCTTTGTGCCGTCCCTGCTCAGAGGGGATCCTCAGCACGGCCCTGAAGATCTGCACATAGGACAGCATGATGAAAACAAAGCACCCGAAGATTAAACAGGCACTGACCACAAGAAGCCCAACTTCCCTGAGGTAGGAGTCTGAGCAGGAGAGCTTGAGGATCTGGGGGATTTCACAGAAGAACTGGTCCAGGGCATTGCCCTGGCAGAGTGGTAGTGAAAATGTATTGGCCGTGTGCAGCACAGCGTAGAGGAAAACAAAGCCCCAGGCAGCTGCTGCCATGTGGACACAAGCTCTGCTGCCCAGGAGGGTCCCGTAGTGCAGGGGTTTGCAGATGGCAACATGGCGGTCATAGGCCATAATGGTGAGAATACAATACTCTGCTGTGAGAAAGAAGATGAAGAACAAGAGCTGTGCAGCACATCCTGCATAGGAGATGTCCCTGGTGTCCCACAGGGAATTGGCCATGGCTTTGGGGAGGGTGGTGGAGATGGAGCCCAGGTCAAGAAGAGAGAGGTTGAGGAGGAAGAAGTACATGGGGGTGTGGAGGCGGTGGTCACAGGCGATGGTGGTGATGATGAGGCCGTTGCCCAGGAGGGCAGCCAGGTAGATGCCCAGGAAGGTCCAGAAGTGGAAGAGCTGCAGCTCCCGCGTGTCTGCAAATGCCAGGAGGAGGAACTGGGTGATGGAGCTGCTGTTGGACATTTTCTTCCCTTGGGCTTGGAGACCTGTTAATGGAAAGAAAAACAGTGAGAAGTTAGGGAAGATTTCTCTCAAACTAAAGTATTCAATTGGTCTTAGAAACCCACCAAACTGGCTCTCGCCTTTCAGGAAGACCTTTTGCAGGTCCTTTTTGTACACTCTGGTTGGTGCTGGCTGATAGTCCACCAGAGAGCTGAGATCTCTGCAGGATTCAGTCCTGCCCTACATCTGTGGGTAAAAAGGAACACGGGGTGATCTCAGATTAAATCCACTCCTGGCATCAAAGGGCTTTTCAGCATTGTCACCCGACTGCAGGGCAGAGCTCAGGGCACCTTGTTGTTGTTGTTGTTCCGTTGTAGTTTCCCCACCACACCTGAGGAGTGTTTTTAAGGCAGAAATCCCTGGCATTTCTGCTGTGCTGCAAGTGAAACCTTGTGGGTCCTACGAGCCAAGGGGACTGTCCCTCAGTGCAGAGCGAGGACAGCGAGTTTGTCCATCGGAATTGCTCTCAGCTGCCCTGTGCTGCTGCCTCTTTGAGCTGGAGGATGATCCCAACCAGGCATTCCCCTGAGAAGAACCTGGACACTGCTGAGAGCAGAGGAGTCCCATTTACAAGCGCAGCTCTCCCAGACCCTCACCCAAGCTCATTGGACCCGAGGAGGATCTCGGCTCTCCCCTCCCAGCCAGGGACACAGGGGGCTCATTGCAGCTGCCTACATTCAGCCCTCCAGCTGGATTTACGTGGCCTTGGCACTGACATGTCTACTCCGTGGGGCTGCTAGACAACACAGAGATGCCACGGGAGAGCTGAGCCCTTCTGGAGGGCAGCGTGCAGCCAAGCAGGACACTCATGGGAAAGTGTCAACTAGCCTAAAGATGGGGTGGCTTACTCTCGGCCCCACACACTGCAGTCCCCAGAGCCCAAAATACTAAAGGCATTTGGATGCTTTCCTCCCTGGATACACCTGCATGACAGGACATGCAGCATCAGTGTCTGAGCTGCACCTGAATCCTCACCCCCCACCACAGTGGAAGAAGGGAAGGAACAAGGACAGCAGGGGCGAGAGGGGAACAGGTGAAAATTCTTCTTCAAAAAGAGTCAGGACAGGGAGACACTTGAACATTTCTCCTCTAGGGTGTGGGAGAGGAGACCAGGGAGTGTCTCCAGGGAACGTATCCGCACTGCAGGGGTGGTGGGGAGGTGCCATCCTAAATGGAAAAGGAAATTCCTTTCTCCCACTCCCCATCCATCCCACTAAAGGTGGAAAATTCAAAACATGGGCTCCATTTCTTTCAGGTAAATGCTGCCTTGAAGTCCTTCTCCAAAAGGACCCTCTGCAAATGTCCTGGGGGTGATCTGGAGCTGGGAGGAAACCTGACCCATGCAGCACCCTCCCGACTGCAGAAGGACCCTGCCATGACACGACTGGGGTCACTCCTTCCACCCACAGCTTCTCCTCGCAGCGCCGTGGGGAGCTCCCCGGGCAGGCTGAGAGCTGACCCTGGCAGGCAGCAGAGTCCCTGGCCCAGCACACAGTTCCCTGGGACACGGGGACCCTGCTCTGAAGGACAGCCCTGGGCACCCCTGCACGCACACCCGCCTTCACAGCCCGGCAGCCGTCCCTGGGAGAAGGCAGCCGACATGCCCTGTGCCTTTGGTGATGTGGTAGGGCTGCCCTGCTCTCGAGCACATCCTTCTCAACACCGACGGAGCCTTGAGAGCCTTCCTGACAGATCACGTTAGCCATGGGCTATGCCAGCTTTAGGAGACTGCTCCAGGGAGCCTCTCTGCATTATACTGCAGCAGAGACACATCATGCCCTGTCCCTCCGATGGAGCAGCAGGGAAGCCCTGCTCCACACGTCATCCTTCTCCTCAAAACTAGAGAAACTGTGAGAGTTGTGCTTGCAGATCCCATAGGCTGTGGGTTGTTCCAGCTTCTAGAGATGCCTCCAGCAGCTGCAGATTCAATGCCCTGCAGCCAGAGACTGTGCAAAGGCTGTGAGGATTTCTCCCAGTGAGCTCTCAGCATTCTCCCACCCCAGGCTGCCTTTAAGATCCGCTGGCCTCACACGTCTCCCCTCCTTACCTGCAGGCAGTGCCCTCAGCCCTGCTGCGCTTTGCAGAGGAGCTGCTCCTGGGCAGAGCTGTCTCTCTGCAGCGCTGCCCGCTTGCCACGAGCTCCCTCCATGCCAGGAGCCCAGCCCAGCTCAGACGCAGAGGACCAGCCCAAGACGTCACTTTCTCTGCCTCCTCGGGGCTCCCTGGAGGTGTCCCTCTGCCTCCAGGGGAACCTACTGGGAAAGAGACTGAAGTAATACTGCGTGGTCTCTCTTGCACCTCTGGAGAGACACTTCTTTCCAGCCGGGTAATTTCTGTTATCAGAGAGAGCTGCGCACAAGAAAGGTCTTGTTCCTTCTGGTATGAGACAGGAAACCTGGACAGTGCCAGATCTCCTTTGCCCCCACTGAGCGAAGGCAGTCAGCTTTGTCAATTGAGGCATCTCCTCCTTGGTTTGTAGTCCTGGGTGTGAAGTGGACTCAGGTCTCACTTCGGGCTGCCACAATCCCACAGGAGGGGGGATTCCTCTTGCCTCTGTTCAGGTGGGCACAAAATAGGCACCTGCTGCATGGGAGCTGCTGGTCTCAGCTCCCAGCATCATTCCTGGAGATGGAGGCCAGCAGTGAGCTCTTCAGACTCAAACACCTACTGACGTTTCAGGTCTCAGACGTGGTCAGGGATATGTGCTGGTAACTGCAAGATCTAACAGAGCAGTTCATAGAGACAGGGCAGTATCTGGTGCCATCATCTTTGAGATTCATGAGGAATTCCTTTGGCCACCAGCACATGCCCACATTTTGGACAACTGAACTTTTCCCTACTCTTTCAATCCAGGGCAGCCTACTGAGGTAGTCAGGGGACCAGATGTACTCATTGCCATTGACATCATCCATCTTCTCCATCAGCTGTGTATACTAGATCCCCACTGACTGTAACGGCAGATGTCTCATGGACATCCCCACATCACCTAACCTAATTCAGGGCAGCTACTCAATGGCCATGGACAGGCCTGTTGTGCTACAGGAGGTGCCAGGGCTCTCCAGCACAACTGCAGGTGGCCGGCAGGGACTGCACAGGACCTACGGGAAAGGCATCGCCTTCAGAGTGGGTGCGAGACACACACTCCAGATGCCATGACTAATAAATTCGGTTTCTGTTGACCAGCAACTGAATCCCACGAGGGCAATGAGGCAGCGTCTGACCCACCTCCATCCAGTCGATGCAGAGCAGTTCAGGAACAGGAAACACATCACACTGGGATCTCCACTCATTTGCCTATTTAGCAACACAAGGAAGTCTCCAGAATAATGACCCCAGGTCTTATTGGAGACATTAGTGACCCTGACACCACTGGAAAGTGAACACAGCAGCATGCATACTGTCCAGCAGGTTTCTGGGTCTCCTGGGACAACTTCTTTGCACAGGCACAAGGTAGGCCAACAAAGGTGTTGCTGAGTCCAGTCACTTCAGAGGGAATTCTGATCAGGGGTGTGAAAATGTCAGCCTGGGCTGTAGTGACCATGAAGTACTGGGGTCTCAGCTCCCAAGGGGAGTGAGAAAAGACTGCAGCAGACTACAGATGCTGGGTCTCTAGAGGAGAAATGGGGGTGGCTTTAGGTAAGCTAGAGCTTCCCAAGTGTAGACCCTTGCAAGGCAAGGGTTCGAGGGCACCAAGAGGAGAGGCTGCTGCTTCAGGAACAGTTAAAGAAGAAACAAAGAGAATGAGTGGCCACTGCTGGAATTTAGTAACAGCAGGTGTAGATGAATCTGAGATTCTCTGTGTCCTTCTTGCCCTGGTCTCCTCCAGCAAGGTCTCCCAGGCCTTTGTGCCTTGAGGCAGGACTCTGGAGGGAAAAAAAAACCGTGGTGAATTTGGTTAGAGTCAGGAGTTACTTGAGCAAACACAATCCTTACCAGTCTATGGGACTGGAGGGGTGGCATCCGAGGGAGCTGAGAGGGCAGGACGATGCCACAGTAAAGCCACTCTCCATCATCATTGAAAGGACCTGGAGTTTGCGGGAACTCCCTAACAACTGGCAGCACCCAAATGCTGCAGGCACTTTCTGCTGTGACCCTGCTTTGCGTAGAATGTTGGTCTATAGAAATCTTGCAAGGTCACTTCCAGCCTGAACGGAAAGTTCCCAGAACAGGCCAATGTCTGCCACCCTGAGACCTGGAATCTGCACTCTGCTCTTCGTCCTCACTCCCTCAGGAGCTGAGACTCCACTCTTTCTTTGCTACTAGAGCCAAGGCTGACAAGGATGACAAAGGTTTTCTGACCCAGGTGAGCATCACATTGCTTGGCCCATCTGGCAGCTGTGCTAAAAAGCTGAGGCAAAGAGCCTCCAGACACCTAAAGGAGCATTTGCACTGTGCTCTCCTGGGAATGTCAGGGGGTGCTGGGCTGACTTTTGGCTGCCAGGTGCCCACCCAGCTTCACTCCCGCTCCCCCTCCTTCTCCACTCGCCTTGCTGTCTGCAGGGCTGTTTCTCTCCATGTGTCTCACTCCTCTCTCTTACAGTGACTGCACGCTGCTGTTTAGCCTTGCTTCAATATGCTATCACAGAGCTGCCACGAGAATTGCTTACTGGCTCAGCTTCGGGCAGTGGCATGTCCCTTTTGGAGCCAGCTGAAAGTGGCTCTCTCTCACATGGAGTCAGCTTTGATCCCTTTTCTCCTAAGCCACCTCTGCAGCACCCCTCACCCCTACCAAAACCTAGCCATGTCAACGCCATACACAGGGTCATTGATGTCCCTGGTAAGACGTTAAGTCGTTGGTGAGCCCAAGACTTCCTCAGGTTGGTTAAATAAGAGTTAGTCCCCTTCCTCTCCTTGATTATAGGTTCTTTGTGTCAGAGCAGAGATGTGCTGGACCTCAGTCGTGGCACCAGGGCCAAGCTCGTGCGTGCAACAACGCAAGCTGTTACCAAGTGCCCAAGTACCGTGCAGGCAAAAGGTTTGCGTCAGAGCATGCTGGGGGGGATGGCAGATGGCAATGTAAAGGGGAAACGAGGAGATCAATCCCTGCTCTCCTCAGGACGAGAGAGAAGCAGGGCTGGACTCTGCAGCCCCAGCAGGAGAGGGCTTTGCTGTCTGCAGGGTCTCTGCAGCCCCAGAGGCCTGTGGTGCAGGTGAAGCTGATCTCCAGGAAGGACAAGGGGCTTTTGAAAGTGTCCTTAGCTATGGATATCCTGAGATCCAGGAACACTATGAAAATCATTGCTCTGTTCCTTGATTGCATCATCAAAGGGATGACTGAGGGACGTGGGAGAAGCACTCCCTGCATCTACTGGATTGAGATGGGACAGCACTTGCCTCACTGCAGTTGCTTGAATGAAAGCACTGAACGCGTCAGAAGGTCTCTTGGGGTCTCTTACACGGCTGCTCTGAATGGGGATGATGTTCGCGCAAGTCCTGTGCTGTCCCTGCCGGCTGCACGCAGTTGTGCTGGAGAGCCCTGGCACCTCAGGCAGCTCCACAGGATGGAGTTAACCTTGAAATTGGGCAGCTGCCCTGAATTAGGTTGGGCATTGTAGGGGTGCCAGTGAGAACCCAGCCCTAACTGCCAATGGAGATCTGGTAAAGACAGCTGGTGGAGAAGAGAGAGAGACGTAGCTCTTCAGATGGCAATGACTCCATTTGCTCAGAGGAATAGCTCTATAGGCTGCCCTGTACATAGTGAGCAGGAACAGGCTTCATTGTCCTAAACGTGGTCATCTGCTGTCACTTCAGCTGTCCAAAGCAATGCCCCAAGAGCCTCCAAAATGAAGGCCCCAGACGCTGCCCTGTCCCTCTGAACTGCTCCATCAAAGTTTAGAGATACCTGCACATGCCTTGGGCCACCTCTGGCACTTCAAATGTGCACTGTGGTTTGCAGGGGTACAGGAGATTCCTCCCTTTCATTGTCTGGGTGTCCTGTCTCATAGGTGGAAAAGAAGAGGTCATTCTTGGACCTAACTCTGCCTCTGATAGGGGAAATGATGCTGCCAGAAAGGAATGTCCCCCCCAACAGCTGAGGGAGGAAACATCAGTCATGACTTCAGCTTGTTTCACAGCAGGTTCCCCTGGAGCCTCAGGGACATCTTTGATGGAGCCACAGCGAGCCGAGAAAGTTCCACCTGATTCGGTCAGAAGTCCTTGTTTGCATTGCATGGAGGAGACTCAAGCATGCACATCATGTGCATGTGGGGAGATGAACCTGAGTTGAGCACAAGTGCCACCAGCTATTCCCAGAATGTCCAGGAAGGCCTGTGGGACACACTCTGTCTTCAGGTAACTTGACTTTGAGAGGAACGTCCTCTGCGAAACCACCTGGATGCCACACTGGGATGTGCTTCTGTGAACCTTTTCCGGTTCATCGCAAGTGCCTCTGTGTGCTGCCTCACCCTCCCCTGTCCTTATGGCCCATCCCTTGTTTCACACAGTCTGAAAGCAGCGTGTCCACAGAGCATTTCGCCCGCGCAGTCCAAAAGGGTTCTGCAAGCAGGAGCGTCACTGCCCTCCAGAAGATGGCTTTTCTCACCCTTCACACAGAACAGAGCACGTCTAGGGACTATGATGCGCTCAGAAGCACAGACACCTCCGTGTTTCACCTCTCTGAACTTCCTTCCCAATGTCCTTAGGCACCTAACAGAGAAACAAATGTTGTCACTCGAAGGCGTACCCACAAAGAGAGAGGAGACAGGAAGACCTAAAATTTTCCATGGAAAAAGGGGATTAGGACAATTTGTCATCATCAATGGAGTTTCCCCTAATGGGAATGGGGAACGTCCCCAACCTTCAGAAAAATCTTTTCCTCCTCCCTCCCATGACCTGCCCCATAATTGCAGTTGGGAACAGCCTCAGCATGGGGCTGCTGCTGGAAAACATGGAAACCTGCTACAGCTCCGCCACCCGGACTGTCCTCCCTGAACTGGAAGGGTTGTCGCTAGAAGACAGCTGCACCTTGGCTGGGGGGATTTCTGTCATCTGCAGTAATCATTTCATTCTTGTCCCAGATACATTGGCTGGCCCTGATGTACTAGACCACTTTTGTGATTTTGCCCCAAGGCTGGAGCTCTCCTGCAGTGAAACCATGACACTAGTGCTCTCAGCTTTGAAAAACGTGCTTTTTAGATCCAGTCTTCCCTTTCCTGGTCACACTGGCATCTTGTGTGTGCATCAGAGCTTCCATGACCACCGAATTAATTCGCATCAGGTGCAGGGATGCTTTACATGTGCCCTTATACAGCCCTGACCATATCAAGAATCCTTCAATACTCCTTCAGGAGTTTGTTTGATTTCCCAAGGAGTATCAGTACCTATTAAAAAAAATATAAACATACATATGTCCAATGCAGCAGTCTGCATCTCTGTTAGAAGCCTTGAAGCAGTGTCCGGGGGAGCAGGGCTTGAGGTGTGAGCATCCCGTGAGTTGACGGATCCCCTCTCCCAGCAGATGGGGTCAGGGCTTGGCTGTCCTGCTTGGTGACACACATCAAGGGCTTTCACAACCACATGCCACGTTTGATTTTCCACCTCGAAGCAGCACCTCTGACTTCCTGCTTCACCAGCCTCCAAGGACTCTCGGAAACTCTTGGAGGTTTGCTGCTGACTTTTACTTGTCTTGAGGCTTGTTCAGTCTTTCAGGATCTGCAGTTCAGGCACTTGGCACCAGAGGGCTCATTAACATGCAAAACGCCCTAACAAGTCAAGTCTCTGGGCATATTTTTCCTTAAAGTCTTCAATTCTCATGTGCTTAATTAGAGAAGTTTCAGGAATGTAATCAAAGTGAAATAATATGATTACTAAACAACAAGAAGAAAGGATTTCTTTTTTCTTTTTCCTACTTTATTTTTCTGCTTATACATGAATTGAAATCAGCAGTCTCTACGTGATACTGATCCTGAGCATCTCCTAATGCAGTCTGAATAGATATGAAAATCAAGACCCTTTGTGTTCCACAACCTATGGCCAGCCTTCATCCCTGCCCCCAACCCAGCATTTCTCTCATCAGCCCCCTGGGACTTACAGCAGCCCTGTTCAAATCGGAGCTTCCTCCACTGAAGCTGCGCGGTTCAGCCCATTGGCACCGGTTCCCACCTGGGTTACTTGGAGAACGAGCAGCACACGGACACAGAAGGGTGTTTATCACTTGCCAACAAATGGAAACAAAGGAATGCATAGTTCAATAAAAAAATAAGACATTCCTCAGCAATGTGTAAAGTCCACATTAGAATCATAGAATCATAGAATTGTTGAGGTTGGAAGGGACCTTTAAGATCATCGAGTCCAACCTTTAGCCTACCCTGACAAGAGCCACTTCTAAACCATGTCCCTAAGTGCCCCATCTACCCTTTTTTTAAACACCTCCAGGGATGGTGAATCCACCACCTCCCTGGGCAGCCTATTCCAATGTTTAATAACCCTTTCAGTGAAAAAATGTCTCCTAATATCTAATCTAAACCTCCCCTGACGTAACTTGAACCCGTTTCCCCTCGTCCTATCACTTGTCACCAGGGAGAAGAGGTCAGCCCCCATCTCTCTACAACCTCCTTTCAGGTAGTTGTAGAGGGTGATAAGGTCTCCCCTCAGCCTCCTCTTCTCCAGGCTAAACAACCCCAGCTCCCTCAGTCGTTCTTCATAAGGTTTGTCCTCCAGATCCCTCACCAGCTTTGTAGCCCTTCTCTGGACACGCTCCAACACCTCAATGTCCCTCTTGTAGCGAGGGGCCCAAAACTGAACGCAGTACTCAAGGTGGGGCCTCACCAGTGCCGAGTACAGGGGGATGATCACTTCCCTAGTCCGGCTCACCACACTATTCCTGATACAGGCTAGGATGCTGTTGGCCTTCTTGGCTACCTGGGCACACTGCTGGCTCATATTCAGCCGGCAGTCAACCAACACTCCCAAGTCCTTTTCTGTCGAGCTGCTTTCAAGCCATTCTGCCCCAATCCTGTAGCGCTGCATGGGGTTGTTGTGACCCAAGTGCAGGACCCGGCACTTGGCCTTGTTGAACCTCATACCATTGGTCTCAGCCCATCGGTCCAGCCTGTCCAGATCCCTCTGCAGAGCCAACCTACCCTCAAGCAGATCAACACGCCCGCCCAGTTTAGTGTCATCTGCGAACTTACTGAGGGTGCATTCAATCCCTTCATCCCGATCATTGATAAAGATATTAAAGAGAACCGGCCCCAGCACCGAGCCCTGGGGGACACCACTTGTGACTGGACACCAACTGGATTTAACTCCATTTACCACCACTCTCTGGGCACGGCCATCCAGCCAGTTTTTTACCCAGCGAAGAGTACACCTGTCTAGGCCATGAGCAGCCAGTTTCTCCAGGAGAATGCTGTGGGAAACAGTGTCAAAAGCTTTGCAAAAATCCAGGTAGATAACATCCACAGCTTTTCCCTCATCCACTAAGTGGGTCACCTTATCATAGAAGGATATTAGGTTTGATAGGCATGACCTGCCCTTCACAAACCCATGCTGACTGGGCCTGATCACCCTGTTCTCCTGCATGTGCCGTGTAATGGCACTGAGGAGGATCTGTTCCATGACCTTCCCAGGCACCGAGGTCAGACTGACTGGCCTGTAGTTCCCCAGATCCTCCTTCCGGCCCTTCTTGTGGATGGGTGTCACATTTGCCAACCTCCAGTCAGCTGGGACCTCCCCGGTTGTCCAGGACTGCTCATAAATGATACCAAGTGGCCTGGCGAGCACCTCCGCCAGCTCTTTCAATACCCTTGGGTGGATCCCATCCGGCCCCATAGATTTGTGCACCTCCAGGTGCTGAAGCAGGTCCCTCACCGTTTCCCTTTGGATTACGGGGGCTTCATTCTGCTCCCCATCCCTGTCTTCTAGTTCAGGGGTCTGGGTGCTCAGGGAACAACTGGTCCTACTGCTGAAGACTGAGGCAAAGACTTCATTAAGTACCTCAGCCTTTTCCTCATCCTTGGTCACTATGTTGCCGGCCCCATCTACTAGAGGACAGAGATAATCCTTAGTCCTCGTTTTATTGCTAATGTATTTATAGAAACTTTTTTTGTTGTCCTTGACAACAGAAGCCAGGTTTAGCTCCAGCTGGGCTTTGGCCCTCCTGATTTTTTCCCTACATAGCTTAACTACCTCTTTGTAGTCGTCTTGAGTGGCCTGCCCTTCCTTCCAGAGGCCATAGATCCTCTTTTTTTCCCTAAGTTGCAACACTAGCTCCCTGTTTAGCCAGGCCGGCCTTTTTCCCCGGTGGCTTGTCTTCCGGCACATGGGGACAGCCTGCTCCTGCGCCTTTAAGACTTCCTTCTTGAAAATCATCCAGGCTTCCTGGGCTCCTTTGCCCTGGAGGACTGCCTCCCAGGGGACTTTGGCAACCAGGCTCCTGAAAAGCCCAAAGTCCTCCCTCCGGAAGTCCAAGGTAGCAGTTCTGCTGACCCCTCTCCTTGCTTCTCGCAGAATTGAAAACTCTATCATTTCATGGTCACTGTTCCCAAGACAGCCTCCAACCTTCACATTCCCCACAAGACCTTCCCTATTTACAAACAACAGATCCAGCAGGGCACCTTCCCTAGTTGGCTCTCTCACTAGCTGTGTCAGGAAGTTATCCCCAGCACATTCCAGGAACCTTCTAGACTGTTCCCTCCCTGCTGTATTGTATTCCCAGCAGATGTCCGGCAAATTGAAGTCCCCCACGAGGACAAGAGCTCGCGATCTTGAGACTTCTCCCAGCCGTTTATAGAATATTTCATCTGCCTCCTCATCCTGATTGGGCGGTCTATAACAGACTCCTACTACGATATCTGCCTTGTTAGCCCTGCCCCTGATTCTTACCCATAAACACTCAGTCTCTTATCACCATCATTAAGTTCAAAGCATTCATAACACATTACCCCCACCGAAATCTGCTTCCTACAGTGGCTAACCTTAGACCAACAGAAAACATAATTTTTGTTAAATCACAGATCCCAAGACTTCCCAAAAGATTCCCTGTCCTGGACTTTCTTTCTTTGTTGCCCTGGTTCCGGCGGGGATAGGGTTAATTTTTCCTGGTATTCCATGCCATGTGAGCCATGCCCACCCTGAGCTGCCGGGGGAGGGGGCAGGAAGTCGCAGGCTGGGGCGTCCTGGTCCGGTCGGTGAGCGGCGGGGAGCGGCGGTTCCGTAATCGAGTTTGTATATTCCTCTGTCCGTGTGATTGTTGTTGTTTGCCTGTTCCCTTTGCTGTTCTGTCAAACTGCCTTTGTCTCAACCCAAGAGTCTTGCCTTTTTCTTCTGATTCTTCCTGTATCGGGAAGGCCCGAGCGAGCGGCACGTGGTTCGTTGTTGCCGTCTGAGGCTAAACCACGACAGCCCTTTTTGGCGCCCAACGTGGGGCTCGAAGGGTTGAGATAACGACAGAATCCAACTAGAACGTGGAAAACCGGATTTTTTGTATGCATTTATTTTATTAGGTAAATAGTCGCTGGTCACCATGTTGCTTGGTTTGTTCTCATGGCTGTGTTATGTGAATTCCTGTATGGTTTATGTACTTCCCGTGATGCTGTTTATCACCTCTGAGAGAGGGATGAGGATTATCATTCTGCTGTCCTGTGCGATATCTGTTTATGATATGATAACATCACTGTTCAGACAGCTATTTTGGGGTGTTTATGTGGTTTTGCTGTCCTGTCCGTACATTGGGCACCGTCTCTCAGAATTTATTAATAATTACACCCAGTCTGTGGGGGAAACAGGGCGGGGGGACACTTTCCCCAGCTCTTTTGCCTCCCTTTTCTCCTTCGGGTCAGGTACGACAGCTTTTGAGAATTTTGAATATCCTTGGGACGCTCAAACCAGCATGTTCCTAGTGTTTTGTCTCCTGAATACGTTCCAGGTCTTGTTTAGGGTTAAGCGACTATTTAAGACTACCACCCGGAGACCTGCTCCGAGGCTGGATAGTCAGGGGTGGCATGGCATGTGGGAGAGCATGGGCAGGTACCTAGAGAACTACTCACCTCCAATGGTCTGGGACTTCACCCCTGAACAATTACAGGACCCTGATAGAGTGGTAGAATATCTGAAGGGAAAGTGCTGTGGCTATTCTGGAGAGGCACAACTCACCGCACTGTGCTGGGCCCTGGCCAGTATCCACCAGGCACTGCTCAGTGGTACGCAGCACCCTCAGGGGGAAGAGATGGAGACCAGACCGGCAGACACTGCGGCTACTGCAACCCCTGTGACGGACACTGCGGCTACTGCAACCCCTGCGACGGACACTGCAACTACTGCAACCCCTGTGACAGACACTGTGGCTACTGCAACCCCTGCAACGGACACTGCGGCTACTGCAACCCCTGCGGCAGCCACTGTAGCTACTGCAACCCCTGCGACAGACACTGCAACTACTGCAACCCCTGTGGCAGCCACTGCAGTTACTCCAACCCCCGTAACAGCCACTGCCACTGAACCAGGGAACCAACCCGTGCCGGTATCAGTTGCCCCCATACAGAAGAAGAAGTACACAAAGAAATCAGTTCACTTAGTAAGGGATAACGATGAACCAGCGCCATCACGAGAGCAGGAGGAAGAGGCAGAACCAGAGATAATCACTCGATCCCTATCCTTGAGTGAGTTGCGGGATATGCGAAAAGATTTTGGTGATTTTGATTTTTGTGAAGGGAGGCGGGGAGCCAGCAAAACTGCCACCTTGGATTTCCGAAGGGCAGACTTTAGCCTGTTTAGGAGCATGGTTGAGAGTGTCCCTTGGGAGGCAGTTTTGAAGAGCAAAGGTGCCCAGGAAAGCTGGTCATACTTCAAGCAGGTGCCCTTAGAAGCACAGGAGAAGGCCATCCCCATGTCCCGAAAGACGAGCCGACGGGGAAGAAGGCCAGCCTGGCTAAATAGAGAGCTTTGGCTGGACCTCAGGAAAAAAAAGGAAGGCTTACATTCTCTGGAAAAGGGGCTTAGCAACTTATGAGGATTATCAAGATATAACAAAGCTATGCAGGGGGAAGATTAGAAGGGCCAAAGCTCAATCAGAACTCAGCTTGGCCACTGCAGTTAAAGACAGCAAGAAGAGATTTTTCCAGTATATCAACAGAAAAAGGAAGACTAGGGAAAATATAGGTCCACTGATGAATGAGATGGGTGCCCTAGTGGTGGAAGACACAGAGAAGGCAGAGTTACTGAATGCCTTCTTTTCTTCGGTCTTCACTGATAAAGCCGTCCCTCACGAATCCCATACCCTGGAGGCAAGGGGGAAGGTCTGGAGAGAGGAAGACTTTCCCTTAGTTGAGGAGGACCGGGTCAGAGACTACTTGGCCAAGCTGGACATTCATAAATCCATGGGCCCTGACGGGATGCACCCGCGAGTGCTGAGAGAGCTGGCAGATGTTATCGCTAGACCACTCTCCATCGTCTTTGCAAGGTCATGGGGAACAGGAGAGGTGCCTGAGGACTGGAGGAAGGCTGACATCACTCCAATCTTCAAAAAAGGCAAGAAGGAGGACCCAGGGAACTACAGGCCGGTTAGTCTCACCTCTGTCCCTGGGAAGGTAATGGAGCGACTCGTTCTGGATGTCGTCTCCAAACACGTGGAGGAACAGGAAGTCATTGGAAGTGGTCAGCATGGATTTACCAAGGGCAAATCATGCCTGACCAATCTGATAGCTTTCTATGATGTTATAACTGGTTGGCTGGATGAGGGGAGAGCCGTAGATGTCATCTACCTTGACCTTAGCAAGGCTTTTGACACTGTCTCCCATAACATCCTCATTAGGAAGCTGGGGAAGTAAGGGCTAGATGAGGTGACAGTGAGGTGGATCGAGAGCTGGCTGAGTGACAGAACTCAGAGGGTTGTGATCAGCGGCACAGAGTCCAGTTGGAGGCCTGTAACCAGTGGTGTCCCTCAGGGGTCAATACTTGGACCAATTTTGTTCAGTATATTCATTAATGACCTAGATGAGGGGACAGAGTGTATCCTCAGCAAGTTTGCTGATGATACCAAGCTGGGAGGGGTGGCCGACACTCCAGAGGGCCGTGCTGCCATCCAGCGTGACCTGGACAGGCTGGAGAGCTGGGCAGAGAAGAACCAAATGAGGTTCAACAAAAGCAAGTGCAAGGTCCTCCACCTGGGAAGGAAGAATGCTAAGCACCAGTATAGGTTAGGGGCGGACATGCTGGGAAGCAGCTCTGAGGAGAAGGACCTGGGGGTCCTGGTAGACAGCAAATTATCCATGAGCCAGCAGTGTGCCCTTGTCGCCAAGAAGGCCAATGGCATCCTGGGCTGCATAGGGAAGACTGTGGCCAGTAGGTCGAGGGAGGTCATTCTCCCCCTCTGCTCTGCACTGGTGAGGCCACAACTGGAGTACTGTGTCCAGTTTTGGGCTCCCCAGTTCAAGAGGGACAGGGAACTACTGGACCGAGTCCAGCGAAGGGCAACCAAGATGATTATGGGACTGGAGCACCTCCCTTATGAGGAAAGGCTGAAAGAGCTGGGACTCTTTAGCCTGGAGAAGAGAAGGTTGAGGGGGGACCTGATTAATGTTTACAAGTATCTAAAGGGTGGGTTTAAGGAGGACGGAGCCAGGCTCTTTTCAATGGTTCCCAGCGACAGGACAAGGGGCAATGGGCACAAGCTAGAACATAGGAAGTTCCGTTCAAATACACGGAAAAACTTCTTTACAGTGAGGGTGACAGAGCACTGGAACAGGCTGCCCAGGGAGGGTGTGGAGTCCCCTTCTCTGGAGATTTTCAAGACCCGCCTGGATGCAGCCCTGAGGGATGTGCTTTAGGCAATCCTGCTCTAGCAGGGGAGTTGGACTAGATCTCTAGAGGTCCCTTCCAACTCTGAAGATTCCGTGATTCCCTGATTCTGTGATTTTAGCCGACTTTCAGGCGAGCACATTGTCACCTGGCTGCTCCGGTGCTGGGATAATGGGGCCAGTAGCCTGGAATTAGAGGGTAGGGAGGCCAGGCAGCTGGGATCCCTGTCTAGGGAAGGCGGCATTGACAAGGCGATTGGGAAAAAGACCCAAGCCCTCAGCCTCTGGAAACGACTCCTGTCAGGCGTGAGGGAGAGGTACCCCTTCAGTGAGGATGTTGTATGTCAACCAAGCAAGTGGACTACCATGGAAAGAGGTATCCAGTACCTGAGAGAATTAGCCGTGCGGGAGATGATTTATTATGACTTGGACAATGCAGACTTACCCATAGACCCTGATGAGGTGCAATGCACAAGGCCCATGTAGCGGAAGTTTGTACGGAGCGCACCATCGTCATATGCCAACTCCCTGGCAGTAATGGAATGGAAAGGTGAAGAGGGACCAATGGTGGATGAGGTAGCTGGCCGGCTCCGGTGATATGAAGAAAGTCTCTCTTCCCCCCTTGTCTCAGCTGTGGAGAAACTGTCGCGGAAGGTCCAGCAACTTGAAGAGAATATGTCCTACTCCCCACCTGCACGGGCCAGCATCTCAGCTATTAGGAGCAGGCATTTCCCCACTCAAGAGAGAGAGTACAGAGGGTACACACCACGAGGCACCCTGTGGTTCTACCTGCGGGACCACGGAGAGGACATGAGGAAGTGGGATGGACAACCTACTTCGACCCTGCGGACACGGGTACAGGAGTTGCAAGGAAGGACAACCACAAAAGGGGATCCCTCCAGGAAAAGTGCCACCCCAGTTTCCAGTGGGCCGTTCCCCAGACAGAGCAGAAGGCCTGATCTTGCTTCTGATCCTCTTGAGGGAACTTCCAAGTCATTTATGCAAGAAGTGAGTAATGGACACTATGACCAGTATTAGAGGGGCCCTGCCTCCGGCCAGGTGGAGGAAAGGGACAACCAGATTTATTGGACGGTGTGGATTCGATGGCCTGGCACATCAGACCCACAGGAGTATGAGGCTCTAGTGGACACGGGTGCGCAGTGTACTTTAATACCATCAAGCTATAGAGGGGCAGAACCCATTTGTATTTCTGGGGTGACAGGGGGATCCCAAGAGTTGACTGTACTGGAGGCAGAAGTGAGCCTAACTGGGAATGAGTGGCAAAAGCATCCCATTGTGACTGGCCCAGAGGCTCCATGCATCCTTGGTATAGATTACCTCAGGAGAGGGTATTTTAAGGACCCAAAAGGGTACCGCTGGGCCTTTGGCGTAGCTGCTTTGGAGACAGAGGAAGTTAAACAGTTGTCTGCCTTGCCTGGTCTCTCGGAGGATTCTTCTGTTGTGGGGTTGTTGAGGGTCAAAGAACAACAGGTGCCGATTGCTACCACAACGGTGCATCGGCGGCAGTATCGCACTAACCGAGACTCTCTGATTCCCATCCATGAGCTGATTCGTCAACTAGAGGTTCAAGGAGTGATCAGCAAGACTCGCTCACCCTTTAACAGTCCCATATGGCCGGTGCGAAAATCTAATGGAGAGTGGAGGCTAACTGTAGACTATCGTGGTCTGAATGAAGTCACGCCACCGCTGAGTGCTGCCGTGCCGGACATGCTAGAACTCCAGTAGGAACTGGAGTCCAAGGCAGCCAAGTGGTATGCCACGATTGATATAGCGAATGCATTCTTCTCAATCCCTTTGGCAGCAGAGTGCAGGCCACAGTTTGCTTTCACTTGGAGGGGCGTCCAATACACCTGGAATCGACTGCCCCAGGGGTGGAAACACAGCCCCACCATTTGCCATGGACTGATCCAGACTGCACTGGAACAGGGTGAAGCTCCAGAACATCTGCAGTACATTGATGACATCATTGTATGGGGAAACACAGCAGAAGAAGTTTTTGAGAAAGGGAGTAAAATAGTCCGAATCCTTCTGAAAGCTGGTTTTGCTATAAAGCGAAGTAAGGTCAAGGGACCTGTGCAGGAGATCCAGTTTTTAGGAATAAAATGGCAAGATGGACGCCGTCAGATCCCAATGGATGTGATCAACAAAATAGCAGCTATGTCTCCACCAACTAGTAAAAAGGAAACACAGGCTTTCTTAGGTATTGTGGGTTTTTGGAGAATGCATATCCCAGATTACAGTCAAATTGCAAGCCCTCTGTATCAAGTAACCCGGAAGAAGAATGATTTTAAATGGGGTCCTGAGCAACGACAAGCTTTTGAACAAATCAAACAGGAAATAGTCCATGCAGTGGCCCTGGGGCCAGTCCGGGCAGGACAAGATGTTAAAAATGTGCTCTACAGCGCAGCCGGGGAGAACGGCCCTACCTGGAGCCTCTGGCAGAAAGCACCAGGGGAGACTCGAGGTCGACCCCTAGGGTTTTGGAGTCGTGGATACAGAGGATCCGAAGCCCGCTACACTCCAACAGAAAAAGAGATCTTGGCAGCATATGAAGGGGTTCGAGCTGCTTCGGAAGTAGTTGGTACAGAAGCACAGCTCCTCTTAGCACCTCGACTGCCGGTGCTGGGTTGGATGTTCAAAGAAAGGGTCCCCACCACACATCATGCAACCGATGCTACATGGAGTAAGTGGATTGCACTGATCACGCAGCGAACTCGAATGGGAAACCCCAGTCGCCCAGGAATTCTGGAAGTGATCATGGACTGGCCAGAAGGCAAGGATTCCGGAACGTCACCAGAGGAGGAGGTGATGGGTGTGGAAGAGGCCCCACCATATAATAAACTGCCAGAAAATGAGAAGAAATATGCCCTGTTCACTGATGGGTCCTGCCGGATTGTGGGAAAGCATCGAAAGTGGAAGGCTGCTGTGTGGAGTCCTACACGACGGGTTGCAGAAGCCAGTGAGGGACAGGGTGAATCGAGGCAGTTTGCAGAGGTGAAGGCTATTCAGCTGGCTTTGGACATTGCTGAGCGAGAAAAATGGCCAGTACTTTATCTCTACACTGACTCATGGATGGTGGCAAATGCTCTGTGGGGGTGGTTACAGCAGTGGAAGCAGGGCAACTGGCAGCGCAGAGGCAAACCCATCTGGGCTGCTGACCTATGGCAAGATATTGCTGCCCGGATAGAGAATCTGGTTGTGAAAGTACGCCATGTAGATGCCCACGTACCGAAGAATCGGGCCACGGAGGAACATCAGAACAACCAGCAGGTGGATCGGGCCGCTAGGATTGAAGTGGCTCAGGTGGATCTGGACTGGCAACATAAGGGTGAACTATTCATAGCTCGGTGGGCCCATGACTCCTCAGGCCATCAAGGGAGAGATGCGACATATAGATGGGCTCGTGACCGAGGGGTGGACTTGACCGTGGACACTATTGCACAGGTCATCCATGAATGTGAGACATGCGCTGCGATCAAACAAGCCAAGCGTTTGAAGCCTCTTTGGTATGGAGGGCGATGGCTGAAATACAAAGATGGGGAGGCCTGGCAGATTGATTATATCACACTGCCACAAACCCGTCAAGGCAAGCGCTATGTGCTCACAATGGTGGAAGCAACCACCGGATGGCTGGAAACATACCCTGTGCCCCATGCCACTGCCCGGAACACTATCCTGGGCCTTGAAAAGCAAGTCCTGTGGCGACATGGTACCCCAGAGAGAACTGAGTCGGACAACGGGACTCATTTCCGAAACAGCCTCATAGACACCTGGGCCAAAGAGCATGGTATCGAGTGGGTGTATCACATCCCCTGTCACGCACCAGCCTCTGGGAAGATAGAACGATACAATGGACTGTTAAAAACTACACTGAGAGCAATGGGTGGTGGGACTTTCAAACACTGGGATACACATTTAGCAAAAGCTACCTGGCTAGTTAACACCAGGGGATCTAACAATCGGGCTGGCCCTGCCCAATCAAAACTTCCACGTACTGTAGAAGGGGATAAAGTCCCCGTAGTGCACATGAAGAATATGCTAGGGAAGACAGTCTGGGTTAGTCCTGCCTCAGGCAAAGGCAAACCCATCCGTGGGATTGCTTTTGCCCAAGGACCTGGGTGCACTTGGTGGGTGATGTGGCAGGATGGGGAAGTCCGATGTGTACCTCATGGGGATCTGATTTTGGGCGAGAATAGCCAATGAATCAGATTGTGTGCTGTTAATTGCTATCAGTTGTACTACGAGTAAGGCACAGGGATGATGGGATAAGAACTGATCTCAGCAGCTGGCGCCCAGCAGTTTCCTCAAGATCTACATCTTCAGCCCCCGGACTGCGTGCATGAGCCACACCAGGTGCACCAGTCACAAGCTCCGAAAAATACAGCATGCAACAGACCAGCACCACCCAGCATCTCACCTGCCCTGAGAGACTGTTCTAACAGATGGAGCCCAAAGACGTGGATTAAAAGAACTCAACGGACACTTTGGAGGGATGGCCCATAAACTAAGGGCATTATATGTGTGTATATATATATATAACAGGGGAAAATGGTGGCAATTCATTGGAACCTGCTGGGCATGGCATAGATGGTATGGAATAAGGGGTGGATAATGTCCTGGTTCCAGTGGGGATAGGGTTAATTTTCCCTGGTATTCCATGCCATGTGAGCCACGCCCACCCTGAGCTGCCGGGGGAGGGGGCAGGAAGTTGCTGCTTAAAAGCGGGCGGGGGCGTCCCCGGTCCGGCCGGTGAGCGGCGGGGAGCGGCGGTTCCGTAATCGCGTTTGTATATTCCCCTATCCGTGGTGTTGTTCTTGTTGTTTGCCTGTTCCCTTTGCTGTCCTGTTAAACTGCCTTTGTCTCAACCCAAGAGTCTTGCATTTTCTTACAATTCTTCCTGTATTGGGAAGGCGCGAGCGAGCGGCACGTGGTTCTTTGTTGCCGTCTGAGGCTAAACGACGACAGCTGGAAAAGCCACTTCCCTTGCAAATAATCAAGAGACAAGGAGGGGAGGGAAAAGATTAAATCAAGCATGACGTAAGCAGGAAAAAAGCAAACCCCAAGAGAAATGCCGTGTTCTCTAAAAATCTGAACTTTATTCAGTACAATTCAGTGAAAGGAACATTCATTTGAAAACACAATCAATACATCAAAAAGTTGAAGGACTAGTAGCAGTGAGAGCAGAAACAGAAAGAAAAAAACCCCAAAATTCAGACAAGTTGGTCACCTGGGACGGCAGAGGGGAAGCACGGGGCCGCCTGGGACAAGGGCTAATTATTCTCTTTCTGGAGAACTGAGAGGTTTTTCTAGATTTTAATGTATCCCCTCAGCCAAGCGTAGCTCCCAGGACGGCTCCATGCGGGCGGGAAGCGCCGGCAGCCCCGGCTGGAGAGGAGGGAGCCGCAAAGCCCAGGGGCAGAGGGGATGTGGAAGGCGGCGCGGGGCCCAGCGCCCCAGGAATGTTCGCCCAGCGACCGGCCCGGCCCGAACCCGTGCCGGCATCAGGGACAAACCCACTTGAGGGAAATTGAAGAAAGCACCCTTAGGTGAAGAGCTCTTTAATGAAAAGACACAGAAATGGATGCAGAGCCGGACGCCTCAGCGGCAATTGCCAGCTCTGCCGGCACTGGCGGGGGGAAAGAAGGGGAGAAGATCTGCTTTTGGCTGTCATCTTTTACCTTTTCAGCATTTAATTTCCTTTTTGCACGTCACTGTTTGACACTGTTCTTGCCCGCTCAATCCCTCACCGCGGCCGTCCAGCCGCAGAGACGTCATTTCAGCCCTTACGGCCCGCGCAGGGTGGCAAACTCCGCAGGGGCAAACGCCTCCGGAGTCGGATGGGGATGTTGGGAATCGCACAGGGATGGGGAGGCTGGGAACGGGCAAAACTGCTTTTCCCTGATAACCCTCCAAGTCCGACACCCCCACTCCCCCGTAGCACTGACACCCCCCTCCCTCGCCCGGGCACTCCAGGGCAATTCCCAGAAGGAATGCGAGTGGGCAAGCAGGGAAGCGCCAGGCGCCTCGCTCTTTTTACAGTTACGAGAGGTCCGTGTTCAGGCATTAAAACAAAACCGCCTCCACCTGCTCCGTGTGGGTATTTTATTTTCCCGGGCTGGGAGGATTCAGCTCCAAGAGGGAGCGGGGAGATGGAGCGGCGGGAACAAGACGGGCTGCGGCAGAAGCTGCTCCGAGAGCTGCGAAGCGGGAGCGCGAAGCGGCTGCGGGGCCTGCGGGAAGGGGGGGAAGGCGGCCGGGCCCCTCGGCCTCTGCCGTCCCTGGGGGTAACTTGGGTAACGCATCCCGGGGACCGGCGGCGGGCGGGGCGTCGCCTGGCAACGGGGGACGCCGCTTTGTCCCTGTCACCCGTTGCCGGTGGCACCGCGCTGAGGCGAGGAGAGGAGGAGGAGGAGAGGAGACGAGGAGAAGGAGGATCAGGAGAATACGAGGAGGAGGAGGAGGAGGAGCAGGAGGAAGGCTGCCGACTGCCCACCCCAGTCCCACCCGTCCCGGTCCCGGTCCCGGTCCCGGTCCCGGTCCCCCCCGCAAGGCAGAAAGGCCCCCGTCCCCCTCCGGTCCCTCCGGGGCTTCGGGCTGGGCAGCGGCCATGGCTGAGCCCGAGCTGTCGCAGCTGCTGGACGCGGCCATCGGGACGCCCGAGGTCGGGTCTGTCAACTTCACGGCGCTGCGCAGCCTGCTGCAGGCCATGCTGGGCCGCCTGTCCCTGCTGGAGGGGGACCGGGCTGCCCAGGCGGCCGCCGGCCGGGAGCAGGACGGGGACAGGGCCCAGGCCGTGGGGCAGCAGCTCCCGGAGCCGCGGGAGCAGCTGCCCGGGAAGGACTCGGTGTCGGGCACCGCGAGCGGCCCCCAGCTGGCCTCCGTGGCCACCGACGTGGGGCAGATGAAGGAGAAGGTCAAAGAGAACGAGAGCGGCATCTCCAAGGTAGAGGCTCTTGCTGCTCCCCTGGGTGCTCCCCCGCCAGACGCCCCCTCCTCCGGGCTCTGCGCAGCCCTTGGACCAAGGTCTGGTTTAAGCGCCAGCTCACGGCGGCACGTGGGGCTTCAGCGCGGGAAAGGCATGGAGAGTTGGGGAGGAAGAGCTGGGGCTGAAACGCTGCTCCGCTTGCTCTGTGTCCAGCCCAGGCTGCCATCGGCGAGTTATGGGGGGGTCCCACACAGCCCCCGGTGCCCTTGGCTCTGCTGGCTGGAGGCTCGGCAGCCCCTCCAGGAGGCTGGACCTCCAGCCCAGACCCACCACCCTCTCCAGCCCTCCCTTCCCGTTCCTGACCTACGGCCGGTACCGCATGCGCTCCTGGGGCAGCTGAGAGGCTCCATCAGCCCCTCGTGGGCCTCATCTCCCACCACAAATCCCCTGGGCTCGCCCAAGGGCTAAAGCCAGCACTGGTGCCACTGGAGAGGGGCCTCATCCCTCCTGCGTGGCGTTGCCCGAGCATCTGCAGTGGGAAGAAATAAGCTTGGGTTCAAGGAAAGACCACAGCAGGGGTGAGGTCCTGCTCCCCAGGGACCCTCCTCTGGGGCTCAACCGCCACCACCCCCCGCTCCCAGGCCCTCGAGGAGATCGGCGGCATGAAGGCGGCGCAGACGCGCATGGGAGAGGACATCCAGGCGATGCAGGAGGCGCTCGGCTTGGTGAGCTGCTGCCGGTGGCCCCAGGAGGGAACTGGGCCCTCGCCCCCTCTCGGCCCCTCTCGCTGTCGCCATCCCAGCCCCTGCCCCGCCGCCATCAGCCACCGGTGTCACCCATTCACCCATCGGGAAGGGCACCAGGAGGGAAGAGTGGGAGGGGTGTCCCAAAGTGGGGAGCGGGGACCCCATCCCACTGCCCCCACAGCCCCCCAGCCTCTGCCCCCCAGCACTGCCCGGGGAGGGCAGAACCGGGCAGCGCTGCCGGCAGGTCAGGCTGGGGGTAGAGGGAACTGCGGCATCAACCAAAGGGATGCTGGGGCACTTTGGAAGCCACCAGCCATCCATACCGGGACGTGGGAGCTGGGAAGGAGGGGAGAGAAAGCTCTGCCCCGGGCCATACTGCCCCAGCCCCAGGCACAGCCCGGCGTCCCTCTGTCTTGTGCCCAAGTCAGTTTGCGCGTGCTCCTTTGAAATCCCGCTCCCGCATCCGAACGGGTGTCCCTCTCCTCGCCCAGCTCCAGGACAAACTCCAGGAAGCTGCCGGCCGGCTGCCGGGCCCCCGCAAACAGAGGTGGATGGACACGGACGAGGTACGGCCGCGAGCACCCCTGCATCCTGCACGGGGGCAGGAGGGAGCCGGGGGACAGGCTGTGCCCAGGAGCAGCGAGGGGACTCCGGGGACACAGCCTGGCTCTCTGGGGATGCGAGCGGGGAGCCAAGAATCAGCAGTGACCACCAAGAAGGGGACAGACGCTCCCGCCGATGAGAGGAGGAGGAGGTCTGATGCCAGCACCACGGCCCCGGGAACGCAGCCAGGAGCTGCTGGCATCAAGACCCAGACCCCAGGGGCACAGCCAGGATCCGCCGGCGTGCCCCCTTTGCGAGATCCGTCCATGTCCCGGGGGTCCTGGGGCCCCAGCAGCATCCCTCTAGATGAGAGCAGCGTCACCCTCCGGGGCCAGGTCTCCTCCCTGCAGGGCCAGGCCAGCGACATGCAGGACGAGACGGGGAAGGTGAGTCGGTGGCAGCACGCGAGGGGGCTGCGGGGATGCCGGGGGGGGTTGGGCAGGGAGGGGGCAACCGAAGGGCCCCTGTGCTGGGATGACACGGGGGCCTGTGCCCTGACTCTGCCACAACCACCATTCCCAGGTCAGGCAGCTGGAAGATGCCTTTGGGAAGCTTGGGGTGTCTGGAGATGACTTGGACGTGGATGGCAGCGAGCGCAGCACCCTGCAGCCAGGGTAAAAGGACAGGAGAGGGTTTCCTACTGTGTGGGGCCGCAAGGGACCCAGGGGGGCTGGGAGCATCCCAGTCTGGGGGGCCAGAGACACCCCCCGAGCAGCCCCGTGGAGGCTAAGCCTGCCCGCGTCCCCGTCTCGCTGGGCAGGTCCACGCTGCAGGAGATCAAGAAGGAGCTCTCGGAGGTGATGGAGCTGAGACTGGAGCAGATGAAGCAGGAGCTGAAGGATCTGGGTTTGGAGCAGATGAAGCAGGAGCTGAAGGATCTGGGCCTGGAACAGATGAAGAGGGAGCTGAAGGATCTGGGTTTGGAGCAGATGAAGCAGGAGCTGAAGGTTCTGGGTCTGGAGCAGATGAAGCAGGAGCTGAAGGATCTGGGCCTGGAACAGATGAAGAGGGAGCTGAAGGAACTGGCAGAGCATCAGGAGATAAGCAAGGCCGCGCTGAAGAAGCTGGGGGCGGAGATGGACAAGCAGCTGCAGGCACAGGTGAGGTGTGGGGGGAGCGCTCCCAGCACCCGCCGGCTCGGTGGGGGGGTCCTGATGGGCTTCCCGGCCACCTCCCCTGGCTGGCGGGGGCCATGGAGACTCCACGGCACCGGGGCTCGTTGGCTGCCTCCATCCCAGCTCAGAGGCGGTTCCTCCTCCTCCCCTTCCTGCAGCAGGAGAAGCTGAGGGCGCTGGAGAGCGTGGGGCAGGAGGCGGCCGCGTGCCCTGCCTGCAGCGGGGACACCAGGGCGCAGGTGGGGCAGCTCCTCCAGCGCTACGAGAAGCTGCAGGAGGCGGTGGACGCCCTGCTGTCCCGGCTGGCGGCATACAAGGTGGCCAGGCACCTGCCGAGGAGGAGCCAGGTAGGGAGATGCCGGCGTGGGGGGCTTGGGAGGGGGCTGCTGCGCCCCCCCGGCTGGTTGGGCTTCGCTGTAACGTGGGGGAGCCCCTCGCTGCCCCCCAGACTGGCTCGTACAAGCCAGCGGAAGGGAATTGGACCTTGGTGCAAGTGTCCTGCTGGCACCCATAGCCCGTGGCCACCGGCCGAGGAACCTGGCTCTGTCCCCACGGGGCAGCCAGCCCCCCCCACAGCAGCATGGTGTCGTCTCCCCCCTGCAGCAGGACGAGGAGCTGCTGAAACGCCTCCAGGCCACCATGGTGCAGGTGCAAGGGGAGCACGAAAAGCTCAGCTCCATCGTGGGGAACATGCGGGACGAGAGTCACCAGAAGCAGAAGGACACCAAGGCAGGTGGCAGAAAGCCCCGCGGGGTCAGAGCCTCCAGCAGAGCCCCGGCTGGGGACCACCGGGGGTCCGTCCCCCTGCCCGCCGGCTGGCAGCCCTGCAGGGGCTCCAAACGCCCTTCCTGGAGGTGTGAGGGTCGGGGGGAGGCGGGGGGCGCTGGGCTGGCCGGGAGGCAGCGCGGAGCCTGCCGTGGCATCACGGGGTGCTCTCTCTGTTGGAAAAGGCTCTGTTCCAGTCCCTGGAGAGGCTGGTGAAGCAGAAAGCAGACAAGGAGGACCTGGAGTTGGGAATCGACGTGGTACGGCTTCGAGGGGACCCAGCGCCAGCCAAGGGGGTGCGGGGCAGGGTGACAAGCGCCCCTTGGCCCTTGGGTGCTCGGTGGCAGAACCTGCTGGGGGGAGGGAGGATTTCCAGACGGGCCGCGGGTCCCTTGCCGCGTCCCTCTGTGTCCCCACGGGCCCCTTCGGCTGGTGGGACCGAGCCCATGGGGGTGGTGGGGCGAGCGGGGCCCCGCAGCCACTTCTCCCACCAGGGGCTGTCCCTGCCCATCGGACCTCCAGCCTTTCCCCACCGCTCTCCTCCTCTCCCACCCGCTAGAAAGCAGACAAAAGCGCCCTGGCCGGCAAAGTCAACCACGCTGAGTTTGACGCGCGGATGGAGCGGCTGAAGGAGATGTTCCAGGAGATGCTGAGCCGGGTGACGGGCCAGGAGCAGCTCCAGCAGCAGCTCAGTGAAGAGCTGGCCGCCAAGGTGAGGGCTGGCTCGTCCCCGCCGCGCACAAGTGGCACCTTTGGGGCTGGGCAGCCGAAGGCAGCATCCCTCTGAGGGTCCCCCCTCCCGCCGTGACCCCCGGGGAACGCCACGTCCCTCGCCAGGCCGGGCGCTGAGGGTGTCCCCCATCCACAGCTGGACCGCCTGGAGCTGGGGCCTTTCCGGCAGCAGCTGGAGGGGCACTGGGAGAGCATCCTGAAGCAGCTCCAGGAGAAGGCAGCGCAGGCGGAGGATGACGACGCGGCTGGGATTAGGAAGTGAGTGCGATGGGGACAGTGGCGGCTCCGGGGACACCTCGCTGCTGCCTGCCAGCTGCCTGCCTGCGTGCGGGCAGAGCCGCCTCCCCCCCAGGAGCTGCCCCAGCCCTTTTCTCCCCCCTCCAGGCTGCTGCTGGCCCATTTCCACTGCCTGTCCTGCGACCGGCCCCTCGACGTGCGGGTGCCTGGCCCGTGAGTAGCGCCCGGCACCCTGGGGGAACGGGGGGGCGATGGGTGCTGGCGGTGCCCCGCTGTGCCGGGCACAGGGGTCCGGCTGTCTGCCTGGGGGGGTCTGACCCTGCCCAGCCCCCTCGCAGCCCTGCCCGGCAGCGGGGCCACAGGGAGCCCTCCCTGGGGGGCAGCGGGCGGGGGGGTGCCATGTGGTACAAGCCCGTGGGTTTTGGGGCGCCGTCCCAAACCTGGGCAGCTCTTTTGAGCCCGCCACCGATGCGCGGCTCCTGCCCTCCCCAGGTGCATCGTGACCATCCCATCCTCCCCGCCGATGCCCCCCCGCCCCACCGGACAGCCCCTGACCGTCCTCAAATCAGAACAGGAACAGCAGGATGGCAAAAGGTAGGGGACAAGGGGACAGATCCCCAGCCCCTGGGGTGCAGGGTGGCTCTGCCCCGTCGACAGAGAGCTATTCCCAGGGTGGGGGCAGAAGGGGCCTGGGGGGCCTGAGCATGGAAGGGGAGCAGAGATGTGCCGCGGAGGGTCAGCTGTGTTTGCTCTGCCTCTCTGGGGCTTTACTGACCCCCCCCTCACTGCCCCGTCTGGCCCAGGTCTCTGTCTCAAGGGCGCTGAAGCAGCGTGTGATGAGTTGTGTCTGCTCTCAGCCTGACCTTGGGCTGGAGGGGGTGGGGGCTCCTGGGAGACCAGTTGTAAAAATGAAGCACCGCAGCTGAGACAGCCCAGCTCCTGCCTCCTGATATCCTTTGCACGGAGTGCAGGGATCTGCCACGGCCGTGGCAATCGGATGGCACTTGTGGGGGACGTACCCATTGGGGAGCAGCCGCTGGCCCCCCTCCTGGCCTAGCAGGCTGAAGTACAGGGTGCCACGGTGCCAGGCACTGAGCATCCCTCTGCCCTGTCCCACAGGGAGCCGCCGGCCGAGCCCAGGTACCCGACCGTGCCGCGGAGCTGCGGGGGCCGGCACACCGTCACCACCCCGCTGCAGCGCCGCCAGTGCCTCCGGCCCCCCCCGCACCTCCAGCACCTCCTGCTCCCCAGCAAGGTAGGGATGACCAAGGTGGGGTACGGCGCGGGGACTGAGGCTGGGAGGGTGATGCTGAGTGTCGCTGGGGGGGTGTCCGTGCCTCAGTTTCCCCAGGGAGAGCTGGCTGCGGGGGCATTGCGTGGGGATGCAGAGCTGGTGGCTCAGCCAGCCCCGCTCTCTCCTTCCCAGTGCAACGTGGTGGATCTGCTGGCCAAGGACCGCCGCATCTCCCGGGGCCGGCTGGAGGAGCCGCTGCCTGCGCTCAGGGGCACGGAGGGTACGGCTGGGGCCGGCTTGGGGGCAGGATCCCGTGGGAGCGAGGGGGACAGCGGGGCGCGCAGGGCGACCACGCGGTCCCCAGTTTTTCCCCACCCAGGTCCCTCCCGGCTCCCCCAACCCCCGCTCCCCCTGTCCCCCTCTGCCTGCCCCGTGCTGGGCTGGCGGAGCTGCCCCGGGGACAGAAGCGGGGCCAACCCCTGCCCCTCGCCCCCAGAGCCCAGCCCCGGCCAGCCCTGGCCAGCGCCGCACCAGCTCGGGAAGCCCAGGCCAGCGTCGCACGAGCCGGAAGAGCCAAAGCCGACGGAGCCAAAGCCGGCGCAGCACAAGGCAGACTGGGCCAACGGCCCCCTCTCCCTGGCACCGAGGCCCCCCCGGAGCCGACCCAGCGCCCGGCCAGCCAGACCCCAACACGTGTTCTTCAAAACCTGATTTATTACTATTTTATTAATAAAAACCCTTCATCTCCTTCTTTCTTGTATTTTTCCCCTTTTTTTTTGGGGCCATGAACGGCGGTGACAGGGACGGGGGGGCATCACCTTGCTCACCCCCAGGCCCGCTCCCGGCCCTGCAGCGCAGCAGCGGGAGGGAGGACGGGGTGAGGGGTCCCCAGCCCGGCGCTGCCGGGGGACGGGCACCTGCGGGCGCTGGCACCTGGCGGGGACGGACCCCCCCGGCCACGCTCCCTCAGCTCAGAGCCGGGACAGCGCTGCTCCCCGCACCCCCCAGCCCCGGCCACCGCTCGGGGCCAGCGACAGCAGAGGACAAGGAACCAAGAGGGACGAGTCGACCCTGGGGCTGGGGCCCAAAACGGTGGCCGTTGGGGGGTTCATTCACGGCCGGGGTTTGGCCCAGGAGCGCGTTACGGAGCAGCGGCTGCTGGGCTCCTCCAGCATCTCCTCTGCCGCCTCCTCCCGCTGGAAAAGCCACTTCCCTTGCAAATAATCAAGAGACAAGGAGGGGAGGGAAAAGATTAAATCAAGCACGACGTAAGCAGGAAAAAAGCAAACCCCAAGAGAAATGCCGTGTTCTCTAAAAATCTGAACTTTATTCAGTACAATTCAGTGAAAGGAACATTCATTTGAAAACACAATCAATACATCAAAAAGTTGAAGGACTAGTAGCAGTGAGAGCAGAAACAGAAAGAAAAAAACCCCAAAATTCAGACAAGTTGGTCACCTGGGACGGCAGAGGGGAAGCACGGGGCCGCCTGGGACAAGGGCTAATTATTCTCTTTCTGGAGAACTGAGAGGTTTTTCTAGATTTTAATGTATCCCCTCAGCCAAGCGTAGCTCCCAGGACGGCTCCATGCGGGCGGGAAGCGCCGGCAGCCCCGGCTGGAGAGGAGGGAGCCGCAAAGCCCAGGGGCAGAGGGGATGTGGAAGGCGGCGCGGGGCCCAGCGCCCCAGGAATGTTCGCCCAGCGACCGGCCCGGCCCGAACCCGTGCCGGCATCGGGGACAAACCCACTTGAGGGAAATTGAAGAAAGCACCCTTAGGTGAAGAGCTCTTTAATGAAAAGACACAGAAATGGATGCAGAGCCGGACGCCTCAGCGGCAATTCCCAGCTCTGCCGGCACTGGCGGGGGGAAAGAAGGGGAGAAGATCTGCTTTTGGCTGTCATCTTTTACCTTTTCAGCATTTAATTTCCTTTTTGCACGTCACTGTTTGACACTGTTCTTGCCCGCTCAATCCCTCACCGCGGCCGTCCAGCCGCAGAGACGTCATTTCAGCCCTTACGGCCCGCGCAGGGTGGCAAACTCCGCAGGGGCAAACGCCTCCGGAGTCGGATGGGGATGTTGGGAATCGCACAGGGATGGGGAGGCTGGGAACGGGCAAAACTGCTTTTCCCTGATAACCCTCCAAGTCCGACACCCCCACTCCCCCGTAGCACTGACACCCCCCTCCCTCGCCCGGGCACTCCAGGGCAATTCCCAGAAGGAATGCGAGTGGGCAAGCAGGGAAGCGCCAGGCGCCTCGCTCTTTTTACAGTTACGAGAGGTCCGTGTTCAGGCATTAAAACAAAACCGCCTCCACCTGCTCCGTGTGGGTATTTTATTTTCCCGGGCTGGGAGGATTCAGCTCCAAGAGGGAGCGGGGAGATGGAGCGGCGGGAACAAGACGGGCTGCGGCAGAAGCCGCTCCGAGAGCTGCGAAGCGGGAGCGCGAAGCGGCTGCGGGGCCTGCGGGAAGGGGGGGAAGGCGGCCGGGCCCCTCGGCCTCTGCCGTCCCTGGGGGTAACTTGGGTAACGCATCCCGGGGACCGGCGGCGGGCGGGGCGTCGCCTGGCAACGGGGGACGCCGCTTTGTCCCTGTCACCCGTTGCCGGTGGCACCGCGCTGAGGCGAGGAGAGGAGGAGGAGGAGAGGAGACGAGGAGAAGGAGGATCAGGAGAATACGAGGAGGAGGAGGAGGAGGAGCAGGAGGAAGGCTGCCGACTGCCCACCCCAGTCCCACCCGTCCCGGTCCCGGTCCCGGTCCCGGTCAAGTCCCCCCCGCAAGGCAGAAAGGCCCCCGTCCCCCTCCGGTCCCTCCGGGGCTTCGGGCTGGGCAGCGGCCATGGCTGAGCCCGAGCTGTCGCAGCTGCTGGACGCGGCCATCAGGACGCCCGAGGTCGGGTCTGTCAACTTCACGGCGCTGCGCAGCCTGCTGCAGGCCATGCTGGGCCGCCTGTCCCTGCTGGAGGGGGACCGGGCTGCCCAGGCGGCCGCCGGCCGGGAGCAGGACGGGGACAGGGCCCAGGCCGTGGGGCAGCAGCTCCCGGAGCCGCGGGAGCAGCTGCCCGGGAAGGACTCGGTGTCGGGCACCGCGAGCGGCCCCCAGCTGGCCTCCGTGGCCACCGACGTGGGGCAGATGAAGGAGAAGGTCAAAGAGAACGAGAGCGGCATCTCCAAGGTAGAGGCTCTTGCTGCTCCCCTGGGTGCTCCCCCGCCAGACGCCCCCTCCTCCGGGCTCTGCGCAGCCCTTGGACCAAGGTCTGGTTTAAGCGCCAGCTCACGGCGGCACGTGGGGCTTCAGCGCGGGAAAGGCATGGAGAGTTGGGGAGGAAGAGCTGGGGCTGAAACGCTGCTCCGCTTGCTCTGTGTCCAGCCCAGGCTGCCATCGGCGAGTTATGGGGGGGTCCCACACAGCCCCCGGTGCCCTTGGCTCCGCTGGCTGGAGGCTCGGCAGCCCCTCCAGGAGGCTGGACCTCCAGCCCAGCCCCACCACCCTCTCCAGCCCTCCCTTCCCGTTCCTGACCTACGGCCGGTACCGCATGCGCTCCTGGGGCAGCTGAGAGGCTCCATCAGCCCCTCGTGGGCCTCATCTCCCACCACAAATCCCCTGGGCTCGCCCAAGGGCTAAAGCCAGCACTGGTGCCACTGGAGAGGGGCCTCATCCCTCCTGCGTGGCGTTGCCCGAGCATCTGCAGTGGGAAGAAATAAGCTTGGGTTCAAGGAAAGACCACAGCGGGGGTGAGGTCCTGCTCCCCAGGGACCCTCCTCTGGGGCTCAACCGCCACCACCCCCCGCTCCCAGGCCCTCAAGGAGATCGGCGGCATGAAGGCGGCGCAGACGCGCATGGGAGAGGACATCCAGGCGATGCAGGAGGCGCTCGGCTTGGTGAGCTGCTGCCGGTGGCCCCAGGAGGGAACTGGGCCCTCGCCCCCTCTCGGCCCCTCTCGCTGTCGCCATCCCAGCCCCTGCCCCGCTGCCATCAGCCACCGGTGTCACCCATTCACCCATCGGGAAGGGCACCAGGAGGGAAGAGTGGGAGGGGTGTCCCAAAGTGGGGAGCGGGGACCCCATCCCACTGCCCCCACAGCCCCCCAGCCTCTGCCCCCCAGCACTGCCCGGGGAGGGCAGAACCGGGCAGCGCTGCCGGCAGGTCAGGCTGGGGGTAGAGGGAACTGCGGCATCAACCAAAGGGATGCTGGGGCACTTTGGAAGCCACCAGCCATCCATACCGGGACGTGGGAGCTGGGAAGGAGGGGAGAGAAAGCTCTGCCCCGGGCCATACTGCCCCAGCCCCAGGCACAGCCCGGCGTCCCTCTGTCTTGTGCCCAAGTCAGTTTGCGCGTGCTCCTTTGAAATCCCGCTCCCGCATCCGAACGGGTGTCCCTCTCCTCGCCCAGCTCCAGGACAAACTCCAGGAAGCTGCCGGCCGGCTGCCGGGCCCCCGCAAACAGAGGGGGATGGACACGGACGAGGTACGGCCGCGAGCACCCCTGCATCCTGCACGGGGGCAGGAGGGAGCCGGGGGACAGGCTGTGCCCAGGAGCAGCGAGGGGACTCCGGGGACACAGCCTGGCTCTCTGGGGATGCGAGCGGGGAGCCAAGAATCAGCAGTGACCACCAAGAAGGGGACAGACGCTCCCGCCGATGAGAGGAGGAGGAGGTCTGATGCCAGCACCACGGCCCCGGGAACGCAGCCAGGAGCTGCTGGCATCAAGACCCAGACCCCAGGGGCACAGCCAGGATCCGCCGGCGTGTCCCCTTTGCGAGATCCGTCCATGTCCCGGGGGTCCTGGGGCCCCAGCAGCATCCCTCTAGATGAGAGCAGCGTCACCCTCCGGGGCCGGGTCTCCTCCCTGCAGGGCCAGGCCAGCGACATGCAGGACGAGACGGGGAAGGTGAGTCGGTGGCAGCACGCGAGGGGGCTGCGGGGATGCCGGGGGGGGTTGGGCAGGGAGGGGGCAACCGAAGGGCCCCTGTGCTGGGATGACACGGGGGCCTGTGCCCTGACTCTGCCACAACCACCATTCCCAGGTCAGGCAGCTGGAAGATGCCTTTGGGAAGCTTGGGGTGTCTGGAGATGACTTGGACGTGGATGGCAGCGAGCGCAGCACCCTGCAGCCAGGGTAAAAGGACGGGAGAGGGTTTCCTACTGTGTGGGGCCGCAAGGGACCCAGGGGGGCTGGGAGCATCCCAGTCTGGGGGGCCAGAGACACCCCCCGAGCAGCCCTGTGGAGGCTAAGCCTGCCCGCGTCCCCGTCTCGCTGGGCAGGTCCACGCTGCAGGAGATCAAGAAGGAGCTCCCGGAGGTGATGGAGCTGAGACTGGAGCAGATGAAGCAGGAGCTGAAGGATCTGGGTTTGGAGCAGATGAAGAGGGAGCTGAAGGATCTGGGTTTGGAGCAGATGAAGCAGGAGCTGAAGGTTCTGGGTCTGGAGCAGATGAAGCAGGAGCTGAAGGTTCTGGGTCTGGAGCAGATGAAGCAGGAGCTGAAGGATCTGGGCCTGGAACAGATGAAGAGGGAGCTGAAGGAACTGGCAGAGCATCAGGAGATAAGCAAGGCCACGCTGAAGAAGCTGGGGGCGGAGATGGACAAGCAGCTGCAGGCACAGGTGAGGTGTGGGGGGAGCGCTCCCAGCACCCGCCGGCTCGGTGGGGGGGTCCTGATGGGCTTCCCGGCCACCTCCCCTGGCTGGCGGGGGCCATGGAGACTCCACGGCACCGGGGCTCGTTGGCCGCCTCCATCCCAGCTCAGAGGCGGTTCCTCCTCCTCCCCTTCCTGCAGCAGGAGAAGCTGAGGGCGCTGGAGAGCGTGGGGCAGGAGGCGGCCGCGTGCCCTGCCTGCAGCGGGGACACCAGGGCGCAGGTGGGGCAGCTCCTCCAGCGCTACGAGAAGCTGCAGGAGGCGGTGGACGCCTTGCTGTCCCGGCTGGCGGCATACAAGGTGGCCAGGCACCTGCCGAGGAGGAGCCAGGTAGGGAGATGCCGGCGTGGGGGGCTTGGGAGGGGGCTGCTGCGCCCCCCCGGCTGGTTGGGCTTCGCTGTAACGTGGGGGAGCCCCTCGCTGCCCCCCAGACTGGCTCGTACAAGCCAGCGGAAGGGAATTGGACCTTGGTGCAAGTGTCCTGCTGGCACCCATAGCCCGTGGCCACCGGCCGAGGAACCTGGCTCTGTCCCCACGGGGCAGCCAGCCCCCCCCACAGCAGCATGGTGTCGTCTCCCCCCTGCAGCAGGACGAGGAGCTGCTGAAACGCCTCCAGGCCACCATGGTGCAGGTGCAAGGGGAGCACGAAAAGCTCAGCTCCATCGTGGGGAACATGCGGGACGAGAGTCACCAGAAGCAGAAGGACACCAAGGCAGGTGGCAGAAAGCCCCGCGGGGTCAGAGCCTCCAGCAGAGCCCCGGCTGGGGACCACCGGGGGTCCGTCCCCCTGCCCGCCGGCTGGCAGCCCTGCAGGGGCTCCAAACGCCCTTCCTGGAGGTGTGAGGGTCGGGGGGAGGCGGGGGGCGCTGGGCTGGCCAGGAGGCAGCGCGGAGCCTGCCGTGGCATCACGGGGTGCTCTCTCTGTTGGAAAAGGCTCTGTTCCAGTCCCTGGAGAGGCTGGTGAAGCAGAAAGCAGACAAGGAGGACCTGGAGTTGGGAATCGACGTGGTACGGCTTCGAGGGGACCCAGCGCCAGCCAAGGGGGTGCGGGGCAGGGTGACAAGCGCCCCTTGGCCCTTGGGTGCTCGGTGGCAGAACCTGCTGGGGGGAGGGAGGATTTCCAGACGGGCCGCGGGTCCCTCGCCGCGTCCCTCTGTGTCCCCACGGGCCCCTTCGGCTGGTGGGACCGAGCCCACGGGGGTGGTGGGGCGAGCGGGGCCCCGCAGCCACTTCTCCCGCCAGGGGCTGTCCCTGCCCATCGGACCTCCAGCCTTTCCCCACCGCTCTCCTCCTCTCCCTCCCGCTAGAAAGCAGACAAAAGCGCCCTGGCCGGCAAAGTCAACCACGCTGAGTTTGACGCGCGGATGGAGCGGCTGAAGGAGATGTTCCAGGAGATGCTGAGCCGGGTGACGGGCCAGGAGCAGCTCCAGCAGCAGCTCAGTGAAGAGCTGGCCGCCAAGGTGAGGGCTGGCTCGTCCCCGCCGCGCACAAGTGGCACCTTTGGGGCTGGGCAGCCGAAGGCAGCATCCCTCCGAGGGTCCCCCCTCCCGCCGTGACCCCCGGGGAACGCCACGTCCCTCGCCGGGCCGGGCGCTGAGGGTGTCCCCCATCCACAGCTGGACCGCCTGGAGCTGGGGCCTTTCCGGCAGCAGCTGGAGGGGCACTGGGAGAGCATCCTGAAGCAGCTCCAGGAGAAGGCAGCGCAGGCGGAGGATGACGACGCGGCTGGGATTAGGAAGTGAGTGCGATGGGGACAGTGGCGGCTCCGGGGACACCTCGCTGCTGCCTGCCAGCTGCCTGCCTGCGTGCGGGCAGAGCCGCCTCCCCCCCAGGAGCTGCCCCAGCCCTTTTCTCCCCCCTCCAGGCTGCTGCTGGCCCATTTCCACTGCCTGTCCTGCGACCGGCCCCTCGACGTGCGGGTGCCTGGCCCGTGAGTAGCGCCCGGCACCCTGGGGGAACGGGGGGGCGATGGGTGCTGGCGGTGCCCCGCTGTGCCGGGCACGGGGGTCCGGCTGTCTGCCTGGGGGGGTCTGACCCTGCCCAGCCCCCTCGCAGCCCTGCCCGGCAGCGGGGCCACAGGGAGCCCTCCCTGGGGGGCAGCGGGCGGGGGGGTGCCATGTGGTACAAGCCCGTGGGTTTTGGGGCGCCGTCCCAAACCTGGGCAGCTCTTTTGAGCCCGCCACCGATGCGCGGCTCCTGCCCTCCCCAGGTGCATCGTGACCATCCCATCCTCCCCGCCGATGCCCCCCCGCCCCACCGGACAGCCCCTGACCGTCCTCAAATCAGAACAGGAACAGCAGGATGGCAAAAGGTAGGGGACAAGGGGACAGATCCCCAGCCCCTGGGGTGCAGGGTGGCTCTGCCCCGTCGACAGAGAGCTATTCCCAGGGTGGGGGCAGAAGGGGCCTGGGGGGCCTGAGCATGGAAGGGGAGCAGAGATGTGGCGCGGAGGGTCAGCTGTGTTTGCTCTGCCTCTCTGGGGCTTTACTGACCCCCCCTCACTGCCCCGTCTGGCCCAGGTCTCTGTCTCAAGGGCGCTGAAGCAGCGTGTGATGAGTTGTGTCTGCTCTCAGCCTGACCTTGGGCTGGAGGGGGTGGGGGCTCCTGGGAGACCAGTTGTAAAAATGAAGCACCGCAGCTGAGACAGCCCAGCTCCTGCCTCCTGATATCCTTTGCACGGAGTGCAGGGATCTGCCACGGCCGTGGCAATCGGATGGCACTTGTGGGGGACGTACCCATTGGGGAGCAGCCGCTGGCCCCCCTCCTGGCCTAGCAGGCTGAAGTACAGGGTGCCACGGTGCCAGGCACTGAGCATCCCTCTGCCCTGTCCCACAGGGAGCCGCCGGCCGAGCCCAGGTACCCGACCGTGCCGCGGAGCTGCGGGGGCCGGCACACCGTCACCACCCCGCTGCAGCGCCGCCAGTGCCTCCGGCCCCCCCCGCACCTCCAGCACCTCCTGCTCCCCAGCAAGGTAGGGATGACCAAGGTGGGGTACGGCGCGGGGACTGAGGCTGGGAGGGTGATGCTGAGTGTCGCTGGGGGGGTGTCCGTGCCTCAGTTTCCCCAGGGAGAGCTGGCTGCGGGGGCATTGCGTGGGGATGCAGAGCTGGTGGCTCAGCCAGCCCCGCTCTCTCCTTCCCAGTGCAACGTGGTGGATCTGCTGGCCAAGGACCGCCGCATCTCCCGGGGCCGGCTGGAGGAGCCGCTGCCTGCGCTCAGGGGCACGGAGGGTACGGCTGGGGCCGGCTTGGGGGCAGGATCCCGTGGGAGCGAGGGGGACAGCGGGGCGCGCAGGGCGACCACGCGGTCCCCAGTTTTTCCCCACCCAGGTCCCTCCCGGCTCCCCCAACCCCCGCTCCCCCTGTCCCCCTCTGCCTGCCCCGTGCTGGGCTGGCGGAGCTGCCCCGGGGACAGAAGCGGGGCCAACCCCTGCCCCTCGCCCCCAGAGCCCAGCCCCGGCCAGCCCTGGCCAGCGCCGCACCAGCTCGGGAAGCCCAGGCCAGCGTCGCACGAGCCGGAAGAGCCAAAGCCGACGGAGCCAAAGCCGGCGCAGCACAAGGCAGACTGGGCCAACGGCCCCCTCTCCCTGGCACCGAGGCCCCCCCGGAGCCGACCCAGCGCCCGGCCAGCCAGACCCCAACACGTGTTCTTCAAAACCTGATTTATTACTATTTTATTAATAAAAACCCTTCATCTCCTTCTTTCTTGTATTTTTCCCCTTTTTTTTTGGGGCCATGAACGGCGGTGACAGGGACGGGGGGGCATCACCTTGCTCACCCCCAGGCCCGCTCCCGGCCCTGCAGCGCAGCAGCGGGAGGGAGGACGGGGTGAGGGGTCCCCAGCCCGGCGCTGCCGGGGGACGGGCACCTGCGGGCGCTGGCACCTGGCGGGGACGGACCCCCCCGGCCACGCTCCCTCAGCTCAGAGCCGGGACAGCGCTGCTCCCCGCACCCCCCAGCCCCGGCCACCGCTCGGGGCCAGCGACAGCAGAGGACGAGGAACCAAGAGGGACGAGTCGACCCTGGGGCTGGGGCCCAAAACGGTGGCCGTTGGGGGGTTCATTCACGGCCGGGGTTTGGCCCAGGAGCGCGTTACGGAGCAGCGGCTGCTGGGCTCCTCCAGCATCTCCTCTGCCGCCTCCTCCCGCTGGAAAAGCCACTTCCCTTGCAAATAATCAAGAGACAAGGAGGGGAGGGAAAAGATTAAATCAAGCACGACGTAAGCAGGAAAAAAGCAAACCCCAAGAGAAATGCCGTGTTCTCTAAAAATCTGAACTTTATTCAGTACAATTCAGTGAAAGGAACATTCATTTGAAAACACAATCAATACATCAAAAAGTTGAAGGACTAGTAGCAGTGAGAGCAGAAACAGAAAGAAAAAAACCCCAAAATTCAGACAAGTTGGTCACCTGGGACGGCAGAGGGGAAGCACGGGGCCGCCTGGGACAAGGGCTAATTATTCTCTTTCTGGAGAACTGAGAGGTTTTTCTAGATTTTAATGTATCCCCTCAGCCAAGCGTAGCTCCCAGGACGGCTCCATGCGGGCGGGAAGCGCCGGCAGCCCCGGCTGGAGAGGAGGGAGCCGCAAAGCCCAGGGGCAGAGGGGATGTGGAAGGCGGCGCGGGGCCCAGCGCCCCAGGAATGTTCGCCCAGCGACCGGCCCGGCCCGAACCCGTGCCGGCATCGGGGACAAACCCACTTGAGGGAAATTGAAGAAAGCACCCTTAGGTGAAGAGCTCTTTAATGAAAAGACACAGAAATGGATGCAGAGCCGGACGCCTCAGCGGCAATTCCCAGCTCTGCCGGCACTGGCGGGGGGAAAGAAGGGGAGAAGATCTGCTTTTGGCTGTCATCTTTTACCTTTTCAGCATTTAATTTCCTTTTTGCACGTCACTGTTTGACACTGTTCTTGCCCGCTCAATCCCTCACCGCGGCCGTCCAGCCGCAGAGATGTCATTTCAGCCCTTACGGCCCGCGCAGGGTGGCAAACTCCGCAGGGGCAAACGCCTCCGGAGTCGGATGGGGATGTTGGGAATCGCACAGGGATGGGGAGGCTGGGAACGGGCAAAACTGCTTTTCCCTGATAACCCTCCAAGTCCGACACCCCCACTCCCCCGTAGCACTGACACCCCCCTCCCTCGCCCGGGCACTCCAGGGCAATTCCCAGAAGGAATGCGAGTGGGCAAGCAGGGAAGCGCCAGGCGCCTCGCTCTTTTTACAGTTACGAGAGGTCCGTGTTCAGGCATTAAAACAAAACCGCCTCCACCTGCTCCGTGTGGGTATTTTATTTTCCCGGGCTGGGAGGATTCAGCTCCAAGAGGGAGCGGGGAGATGGAGCGGCGGGAACAAGACGGGCTGCGGCAGAAGCCGCTCCGAGAGCTGCGAAGCGGGAGCGCGAAGCGGCTGCGGGGCCTGCGGGAAGGGGGGGAAGGCGGCCGGGCCCCTCGGCCTCTGCCGTCCCTGGGGGTAACTTGGGTAACGCATCCCGGGGACCGGCGGCGGGCGGGGCGTCGCCTGGCAACGGGGGACGCCGCTTTGTCCCTGTCACCCGTTGCCGGTGGCACCGCGCTGAGGCGAGGAGAGGAGGAGGAGGAGAGGAGACGAGGAGAAGGAGGATCAGGAGAATACGAGGAGGAGGAGGAGGAGGAGCAGGAGGAAGGCTGCCAACTGCCCACCCCAGTCCCACCCATCCCGGTCCCCGTCCCGGTCCCGGTCCCGGTCCCGGTCCCCCCCGCAAGGCAGAAAGGCCCCCGTCCCCCTCCGGTCCCTCCGGGGCTTCGGGCTGGGCAGCGGCCATGGCTGAGCCCGAGCTGTCGCAGCTGCTGGACGCGGCCATCGGGACGCCCGAGGTCGGGTCTGTCAACTTCACGGCGCTGCGCAGCCTGCTGCAGGCCATGCTGGGCCGCCTGTCCCTGCTGGAGGGGGACCGGCCTGCCCAGGCGGCCGCCGGCCGGGAGCAGGACGGGGACAGGGCCCAGGCCGTGGGGCAGCAGCTCCCGGAGCCGCGGGAGCAGCTGCCCGGGAAGGACTCGGTGTCGGGCACCGCGAGCGGCCCCCAGCTGGCCTCCGTGGCCACCGACGTGGGGCAGATGAAGGAGAAGGTCAAAGAGAACGAGAGCGGCATCTCCAAGGTAGAGGCTCTTGCTGCTCCCCTGGGTGCTCCCCCGCCAGACGCCCCCTCCTCCGGGCTCTGCGCAGCCCTTGGACCAAGGTCTGGTTTAAGCGCCAGCTCACGGCGGCACGTGGGGCTTCAGCGCGGGAAAGGCATGGAGAGTTGGGGAGGAAGAGCTGGGGCTGAAACGCTGCTCCGCTTGCTCTGTGTCCAGCCCAGGCTGCCATCGGCGAGTTATGGGGGGGTCCCACACAGCCCCCGGTGCCCTTGGCTCCGCTGGCTGGAGGCTCGGCAGCCCCTCCAGGAGGCTGGACCTCCAGCCCAGCCCCACCACCCTCTCCAGCCCTCCCTTCCCGTTCCTGACCTACGGCCGGTACCGCATGCGCTCCTGGGGCAGCTGAGAGGCTCCATCAGCCCCTCGTGGGCCTCATCTCCCACCACAAATCCCCTGGGCTCGCCCAAGGGCTAAAGCCAGCACTGGTGCCACTGGAGAGGGGCCTCATCCCTCCTGCGTGGCGTTGCCCGAGCATCTGCAGTGGGAAGAAATAAGCTTGGGTTCAAGGAAAGACCACAGCAGGGGTGAGGTCCTGCTCCCCAGGGACCCTCCTCTGGGGCTCAACCGCCACCACCCCTCGCTCCCAGGCCCTCGAGGAGATCGGCGGCATGAAGGCGGCGCAGACGCGCATGGGAGAGGACATCCAGGCGATGCAGGAGGCGCTCGGCTTGGTGAGCTGCTGCCGGTGGCCCCAGGAGGGAACTGGGCCCTCGCCCCCTCTCGGCCCCTCTCGCTGTCGCCATCCCAGCCCCTGCCCCGCCGCCATCAGCCACCGGTGTCACCCATTCACCCATCGGGAAGGGCACCAGGAGGGAAGAGTGGGAGGGGTGTCCCAAAGTGGGGAGCGGGGACCCCATCCCACTGCCCCCACAGCCCCCCAGCCTCTGCCCCCCAGCACTGCCCGGGGAGGGCAGAACCGGGCAGCGCTGCCGGCAGGTCAGGCTGGGGGTAGAGGGAACTGCGGCATCAACCAAAGGGATGCTGGGGCACTTTGGAAGCCACCAGCCATCCATACCGGGACGTGGGAGCTGGGAAGGAGGGGAGAGAAAGCTCTGCCCCGGGCCATACTGCCCCAGCCCCAGGCACAGCCCGGCGTCCCTCTGTCTTGTGCCCAAGTCAGTTTGCGCGTGCTACTTGGAAATCCCGCTCCCGCATCCGAACGGGTGTCCCTCTCCTCGCCCAGCTCCAGGACAAACTCCAGGAAGCTGCCAGCCGGCTGCCGGGCCCCCGCAAACAGAGGGGGATGGACACGGACGAGGTACGGCCGCGAGCACCCCTGCATCCTGCATGGGGGCAGGAGGCAGCTGCGTCCCCGCATCCCTGGGAGGTGTGGGGACAGGGCGGGGGGCCCTGGGGTCTGTCCTCACCGCTGCGTGGCTGCCCCTCAACCTGCTCCCCTTTGCCTCCTCGTCCCAGGAGAGCAGTGGCGGCCACTCTCCCCGCACCAAGCCCACCCTGTCGCACGTGGACGTTCAGCGCAGGGCGAGCTCAGCACTGGGGCCGGAGGGAGCCGGGGGACAGGCTGTGCCCAGGAGCAGCGAGGGGACTCCGGGGACACAGCCTGGCTCTCTGGGGATGCGAGCGGGGAGCCAAGAATCAGCAGTGACCACCAAGAAGGGGACAGACGCTCCCGCCGATGAGAGGAGGAGGAGGTCTGATGCCAGCACCACGGCCCCGGGAACGCAGCCAGGAGCTGCTGGCATCAAGACCCAGACCCCAAGGGCACAGCCAGGATCCGCCGGCGTGTCCCCTTTGCGAGATCCATCCATGTCCCGGGGGTCCTGGGGCCCCAGCAGCATCCCTCTAGATGAGAGCAGCGTCACCCTCCGGGGCCGGGTCTCCTCCCTGCAGGGCCAGGCCAGCGACATGCAGGACGAGACGGGGAAGGTGAGTCGGTGGCAGCACGCGAGGGGGCTGCGGGGATGCCGGGGGGGGTTGGGCAGGGAGGGGGCAACCGAAGGGCCCCTGTGCTGGGATGACACGGGGGCCTGTGCCCTGACTCTGCCACAACCACCATTCCCAGGTCAGGCAGCTGGAAGATGCCTTTGGGAAGCTTGGGGTGTCTGGAGATGACTTGGACGTGGATGGCAGCGAGCGCAGCACCCTGCAGCCAGGGTAAAAGGACGGGAGAGGGTTTCCTACTGTGTGGGGCCGCAAGGGACCCAGGGGGGCTGGGAGCATCCCAGTCTGGGGGGCCAGAGACACCCCCCGAGCAGCCCCGTGGAGGCTAAGCCTGCCCGCGTCCCCGTCTCGCTGGGCAGGTCCACGCTGCAGGAGATCAAGAAGGAGCTCCCGGAGGTGATGGAGCTGAGACTGGAGCAGATGAAGCAGGAGCTGAAGGATCTGGGTTTGGAGCAGATGAAGAGGGAGCTGAAGGATCTGGGTTTGGAGCAGATGAAGCAGGAGCTGAAGGTTCTGGGTCTGGAGCAGATGAAGCAGGAGCTGAAGGATCTGGGTCTGGAGCAGATGAAGCAGGAGCTGAAGGATCTGGGCCTGGAACAGATGAAGAGGGAGCTGAAGGAACTGGCAGAGCATCAGGAGATAAGCAAGGCCACGCTGAAGAAGCTGGGGGCGGAGATGGACAAGCAGCTGCAGGCACAGGTGAGGTGTGGGGGGAGCGCTCCCAGCACCCGCCGGCTCGGTGGGGGGGTCCTGATGGGCTTCCCGGCCACCTCCCCTGGCTGGCAGGGGCCATGGAGACTCCACGGCACCGGGGCTCGTTGGCCGCCTCCATCCCAGCTCAGAGGCGGTTCCTCCTCCTCCCCTTCCTGCAGCAGGAGAAGCTGAGGGCGCTGGAGAGCGTGGGGCAGGAGGCGGCCGCGTGCCCTGCCTGCAGCGGGGACACCAGGGCGCAGGTGGGGCAGCTCCTCCAGCGCTACGAGAAGCTGCAGGAGGCGGTGGACGCCTTGCTGTCCCGGCTGGCGGCATACAAGGTGGCCAGGCACCTGCCGAGGAGGAGCCAGGTAGGGAGATGCCGGCGTGGGGGGCTTGGGAGGGGGCTGCTGCGCCCCCCCGGCTGGTTGGGCTTCGCTGTAACGTGGGGGAGCCCCTCGCTGCCCCCCAGACTGGCTCGTACAAGCCAGCGGAAGGGAATTGGACCTTGGTGCAAGTGTCCTGCTGGCACCCATAGCCCGTGGCCACCGGCCGAGGAACCTGGCTCTGTCCCCACGGGGCAGCCAGCCCCCCCCACAGCAGCATGGTGTCGTCTCCCCCCTGCAGCAGGACGAGGAGCTGCTGAAACGCCTCCAGGCCACCATGGTGCAGGTGCAAGGGGAGCACGAAAAGCTCAGCTCCATCGTGGGGAACATGCGGGACGAGAGTCACCAGAAGCAGAAGGACACCAAGGCAGGTGGCAGAAAGCCCCGCGGGGTCAGAGCCTCCAGCAGAGCCCCGGCTGGGGACCACCGGGGGTCCGTCCCCCTGCCCGCCGGCTGGCAGCCCTGCAGGGGCTCCAAACGCCCTTCCTGGAGGTGTGAGGGTCGGGGGGAGGCGGGGGGCGCTGGGCTGGCCGGGAGGCAGCGCGGAGCCTGCCGTGGCATCACGGGGTGCTCTCTCTGTTGGAAAAGGCTCTGTTCCAGTCCCTGGAGAGGCTGGTGAAGCAGAAAGCAGACAAGGAGGACCTGGAGTTGGGAATCGACGTGGTACGGCTTCGAGGGGACCCAGCGCCAGCCAAGGGGGTGCGGGGCAGGGTGACAAGCGCCCCTTGGCCCTTGGGTGCTCGGTGGCAGAACCTGCTGGGGGGAGGGAGGATTTCCAGACGGGCCGCGGGTCCCTCGCCGCGTCCCTCTGTGTCCCCACGGGCCCCTTCGGCTGGTGGGACCGAGCCCACGGGGGTGGTGAGGCGAGCGGGGCCCCGCAGCCACTTCTCCCGCCAGGGGCTGTCCCTGCCCATCGGACCTCCAGCCTTTCCCCACCGCTCTCCTCCTCTCCCTCCCGCTAGAAAGCAGACAAAAGCGCCCTGGCCGGCAAAGTCAACCACGCTGAGTTTGACGCGCGGATGGAGCGGCTGAAGGAGATGTTCCAGGAGATGCTGAGCCGGGTGACGGGCCAGGAGCAGCTCCAGCAGCAGCTCAGTGAAGAGCTGGCCGCCAAGGTGAGGGCTGGCTCGTCCCCGCCGCGCACAAGTGGCACCTTTGGGGCTGGGCAGCCGAAGGCAGCATCCCTCCGAGGGTCCCCCCTCCCGCCGTGACCCCCGGGGAACGCCACGTCCCTCGCCGGGCCGGGCGCTGAGGGTGTCCCCCATCCACAGCTGGACCGCCTGGAGCTGGGGCCTTTCCGGCAGCAGCTGGAGGGGCACTGGGAGAGCATCCTGAAGCAGCTCCAGGAGAAGGCAGCGCAGGCGGAGGATGACGACGCGGCTGGGATTAGGAAGTGAGTGCGACGGGGACAGTGGCGGCTCCGGGGACACCTCGCTGCTGCCTGCCAGCTGCCTGCCTGCGTGCGGGCAGAGCCGCCTCCCCCCCAGGAGCTGCCCCAGCCCTTTTCTCCCCCCTCCAGGCTGCTGCTGGCCCATTTCCACTGCCTGTCCTGCGACCGGCCCCTCGACGTGCGGGTGCCTGGCCCGTGAGTAGCGCCCGGCACCCTGGGGGAACGGGGGGGCGATGGGTGCTGGCGGTGCCCCGCTGTGCCGGGCACAGGGGTCCGGCTGTCTGCCTGGGGGGGTCTGACCCTGCCCAGCCCCCTCGCAGCCCTGCCCGGCAGCGGGGCCACAGGGAGCCCTCCCTGGGGGGCAGCGGGCGGGGGGGTGCCATGTGGTACAAGCCCGTGGGTTTTGGGGCGCCGTCCCAAACCTGGGCAGCTCTTTTGAGCCCGCCACCGATGCGCGGCTCCTGCCCTCCCCAGGTGCATCGTGACCATCCCATCCTCCCCGCCGATGCCCCCCCGCCCCACCGGACAGCCCCTGACCGTCCTCAAATCAGAACAGGAACAGCAGGATGGCAAAAGGTAGGGGACAAGGGGACAGATCCCCAGCCCCTGGGGTGCAGGGTGGCTCTGCCCCGTCGACAGAGAGCTATTCCCAGGGTGGGGGCAGAAGGGGCCTGGGGGGCCTGAGCATGGAAGGGGAGCAGAGATGTGCCGCGGAGGGTCAGCTGTGTTTGCTCTGCCTCTCTGGGGCTTTACTGACCCCCCCCTCACTGCCCCGTCTGGCCCAGGTCTCTGTCTCAAGGGCGCTGAAGCAGCGTGTGATGAGTTGTGTCTGCTCTCAGCCTGACCTTGGGCTGGAGGGGGTGGGGGCTCCTGGGAGACCAGTTGTAAAAATGAAGCACCGCAGCTGAGACAGCCCAGCTCCTGCCTCCTGATATCCTTTGCACGGAGTGCAGGGATCTGCCACGGCCGTGGCAATCGGATGGCACTTGTGGGGGACGTACCCATTGGGGAGCAGCCGCTGGCCCCCCTCCTGGCCTAGCAGGCTGAAGTACAGGGTGCCACGGTGCCAGGCACTGAGCATCCCTCTGCCCTGTCCCACAGGGAGCCGCCGGCCGAGCCCAGGTACCCGACCGTGCCGCGGAGCTGCGGGGGCCGGCACACCGTCACCACCCCGCTGCAGCGCCGCCAGTGCCTCCGGCCCCCCCCGCACCTCCAGCACCTCCTGCTCCCCAGCAAGGTAGGGATGACCAAGGTGGGGTACGGCGCGGGGACTGAGGCTGGGAGGGTGATGCTGAGTGTCGCTGGGGGGGTGTCCGTGCCTCAGTTTCCCCAGGGAGAGCTGGCTGCGGGGGCATTGCGTGGGGATGCAGAGCTGGTGGCTCAGCCAGCCCCGCTCTCTCCTTCCCAGTGCAACGTGGTGGATCTGCTGGCCAAGGAGCGCCGCATCTCCCGGGGCCGGCTGGAGGAGCCGCTGCCTGCGCTCAGGGGCACGGAGGGTACGGCTGGGGCCGGCTTGGGGGCAGGATCCCGTGGGAGCGAGGGGGACAGCGGGGCGCGCAGGGCGACCACGCGGTCCCCAGTTTTTCCCCACCCAGGTCCCTCCCGGCTCCCCCAACCCCCGCTCCCCCTGTCCCCCTCTGCCTGCCCCGTGCTGGGCTGGCGGAGCTGCCCCGGGGACAGAAGCGGGGCCAACCCCTGCCCCTCGCCCCCAGAGCCCAGCCCCGGCCAGCCCTGGCCAGCGCCGCACCAGCTCGGGAAGCCCAGGCCAGCGTCGCACGAGCCGGAAGAGCCAAAGCCGACGGAGCCAAAGCCGGCGCAGCACAAGGCAGACTGGGCCAACGGCCCCCTCTCCCTGGCACCGAGGCCCCCCCGGAGCCGACCCAGCGCCCGGCCAGCCAGACCCCAACACGTGTTCTTCAAAACCTGATTTATTACTATTTTATTAATAAAAACCCTTCATCTCGTTCTTTCTTGTATTTTTCCCCTTTTTTTTTGGGGCCATGAACGGCGGTGACAGGGACGGGGGGGCATCACCTTGCTCACCCCCAGCCCCGCTCCCGGCCCTGCAGCGCAGCAGCGGGAGGGAGGACGGGGTGAGGGGTCCCCAGCCCGGTGCTGCCGGGGGACGGGCACCTGCGGGCGCTGGCACCTGGCGGGGACGGACCCCCCCGGCCACGCTCCCTCAGCTCAGAGCCGGGACAGCGCTGCTCCCCGCACCCCCCAGCCCCGGCCACCGCTCGGGGCCAGCGACAGCAGAGGACGAGGAACCAAGAGGGACGAGTCGACCCTGGGGCTGGGGCCCAAAACGGTGGCCGTTGGGGGGTTCATTCACGGCCGGGGTTTGGCCCAGGAGCGCGTTACGGAGCAGCGGCTGCTGGGCTCCTCCAGCATCTCCTCTGCCGCCTCCTCCCGCTGGAAAAGCCACTTCCCTTGCAAATAATCAAGAGACAAGGAGGGGAGGGAAAAGATTAAATCAAGCACGACGTAAGCAGGAAAAAAGCAAACCCCAAGAGAAATGCCGTGTTCTCTAAAAATCTGAACTTTATTCAGTACAATTCAGTGAAAGGAACATTCATTTGAAAACACAATCAATACATCAAAAAGTTGAAGGACTAGTAGCAGTGAGAGCAGAAACAGAAAGAAAAAAACCCCAAAATTCAGACAAGTTGGTCACCTGGGACGGCAGAGGGGAAGCACGGGGCCGCCTGGGACAAGGGCTAATTATTCTCTTTCTGGAGAACTGAGAGGTTTTTCTAGATTTTAATGTATCCCCTCAGCCAAGCGTAGCTCCCAGGACGGCTCCATGCGGGCGGGAAGCGCCGGCAGCCCCGGCTGGAGAGGAGGGAGCCGCAAAGCCCAGGGGCAGAGGGGATGTGGAAGGCGGCGCGGGGCCCAGCGCCCCAGGAATGTTCGCCCAGCGACCGGCCCGGCCCGAACCCGTGCCGGCATCGGGGACAAACCCACTTGAGGGAAATTGAAGAAAGCACCCTTAGGTGAAGAGCTCTTTAATGAAAAGACACAGAAATGGATGCAGAGCCGGACGCCTCAGCGGCAATTCCCAGCTCTGCCGGCACTGGCGGGGGGAAAGAAGGGGAGAAGATCTGCTTTTGGCTGTCATCTTTTACCTTTTCAGCATTTAATTTCCTTTTTGCACGTCACTGTTTGACACTGTTCTTGCCCGCTCAATCCCTCACCGCGGCCGTCCAGCCGCAGAGACGTCATTTCAGCCCTTACGGCCCGCGCAGGGTGGCAAACTCCGCAGGGGCAAACGCCTCCGGAGTCGGATGGGGATGTTGGGAATCGCACAGGGATGGGGAGGCTGGGAACGGGCAAAACTGCTTTTCCCTGATAACCCTCCAAGTCCGACACCCCCACTCCCCCGTAGCACTGACACCCCCCTCCCTCGCCCGGGCACTCCAGGGCAATTCCCAGAAGGAATGCGAGTGGGCAAGCAGGGAAGCGCCAGGCGCCTCGCTCTTTTTACAGTTACGAGAGGTCCGTGTTCAGGCATTAAAACAAAACCGCCTCCACCTGCTCCGTGTGGGTATTTTATTTTCCCGGGCTGGGAGGATTCAGCTCCAAGAGGGAGCGGGGAGATGGAGCGGCGGGAACAAGACGGGCTGCGGCAGAAGCCGCTCCGAGAGCTGCGAAGCGGGAGCGCGAAGCGGCTGCGGGGCCTGCGGGAAGGGGGGGAAGGCGGCCGGGCCCCTCGGCCTCTGCCGTCCCTGGGGGTAACTTGGGTAACGCATCCCGGGGACCGGCGGCGGGCGGGGCGTCGCCTGGCAACGGGGGACGCCGCTTTGTCCCTGTCACCCGTTGCCGGTGGCACCGCGCTGAGGCGAGGAGAGGAGGAGGAGGAGAGGAGACGAGGAGAAGGAGGATCAGGAGAATACGAGGAGGAGGAGGAGGAGGAGCAGGAGGAAGGCTGCCGACTGCCCACCCCAGTCCCACCCGTCCCGGTCCCGGTCCCGGTCCCGGTCCCCCCCGCAAGGCAGAAAGGCCCCCGTCCCCCTCCGGTCCCTCCGGGGCTTCGGGCTGGGCAGCGGCCATGGCTGAGCCCGAGCTGTCGCAGCTGCTGGACGCGGCCATCGGGACGCCCGAGGTCGGGTCTGTCAACTTCACGGCGCTGCGCAGCCTGCTGCAGGCCATGCTGGGCCGCCTGTCCCTGCTGGAGGGGGACCGGGCTGCCCAGGCGGCCGCCGGCCGGGAGCAGGACGGGGACAGGGCCCAGGCCGTGGGGCAGCAGCTCCCGGAGCCGCGGGAGCAGCTGCCCGGGAAGGACTCGGTGTCGGGCACCGCGAGCGGCCCCCAGCTGGCCTCCGTGGCCACCGACGTGGGGCAGATGAAGGAGAAGGTCAAAGAGAACGAGAGCGGCATCTCCAAGGTAGAGGCTCTTGCTGCTCCCCTGGGTGCTCCCCCGCCAGACGCCCCCTCCTCCGGGCTCTGCGCAGCCCTTGGACCAAGGTCTGGTTTAAGCGCCAGCTCACGGCGGCACGTGGGGCTTCAGCGCGGGAAAGGCATGGAGAGTTGGGGAGGAAGAGCTGGGGCTGAAACGCTGCTCCGCTTGCTCTGTGTCCAGCCCAGGCTGCCATCGGCGAGTTATGGGGGGGTCCCACACAGCCCCCGGTGCCCTTGGCTCCGCTGGCTGGAGGCTCGGCAGCCCCTCCAGGAGGCTGGACCTCCAGCCCAGCCCCACCACCCTCTCCAGCCCTCCCTTCCCGTTCCTGACCTACGGCCGGTACCGCATGCGCTCCTGGGGCAGCTGAGAGGCTCCATCAGCCCCTCGTGGGCCTCATCTCCCACCACAAATCCCCTGGGCTCGCCCAAGGGCTAAAGCCAGCACTGGTGCCACTGGAGAGGGGCCTCATCCCTCCTGCGTGGCGTTGCCCGAGCATCTGCAGTGGGAAGAAATAAGCTTGGGTTCAAGGAAAGACCACAGCGGGGGTGAGGTCCTGCTCCCCAGGGACCCTCCTCTGGGGCTCAACCGCCACCACCCCCCGCTCCCAGGCCCTCGAGGAGATCGGCGGCATGAAGGCGGCGCAGACGCGCATGGGAGAGGACATCCAGGCGATGCAGGAGGCGCTCGGCTTGGTGAGCTGCTGCCGGTGGCCCCAGGAGGGAACTGGGCCCTCGCCCCCTCTCGGCCCCTCTCGCTGTCGCCATCCCAGCCCCTGCCCCGCCGCCATCAGCCACCGGTGTCACCCATTCACCCATCAGGAAGGGCACCAGGAGGGAAGAGTGGGAGGGGTGTCCCAAAGTGGGGAGCGGGGACCCCATCCCACTGCCCCCACAGCCCCCCAGCCTCTGCCCCCCAGCACTGCCCGGGGAGGGCAGAACCGGGCAGCGCTGCCGGCAGGTCAGGCTGGGGGTAGAGGGAACTGCGGCATCAACCAAAGGGATGCTGGGGCACTTTGGAAGCCACCAGCCATCCATACCGGGACGTGGGAGCTGGGAAGGAGGGGAGAGAAAGCTCTGCCCCGGGCCATACTGCCCCAGCCCCAGGCACAGCCCGGCGTCCCTCTGTCTTGTGCCCAAGTCAGTTTGCGCGTGCTCCTTTGAAATCCCGCTCCCGCATCCGAACGGGTGTCCCTCTCCTCGCCCAGCTCCAGGACAAACTCCAGGAAGCTGCCGGCCGGCTGCCGGGCCCCCGCAAACAGAGGGGGATGGACACGGACGAGGTACGGCCGCGAGCACCCCTGCATCCTGCACGGGGGCAGGAGGCAGCTGCGTCCCCGCATCCCTGGGAGGTGTGGGGACAGGGCGGGGGGCCCTGGGGTCTGTCCTCACCGCTGCGTGGCTGCCCCTCAACCTGCTCCCCTTTGCCTCCTCGTCCCAGGAGAGCAGTGGCGGCCACTCTCCCCGCACCAAGCCCACCCTGTCGCACGTGGACGTTCAGCGCAGGGCGAGCTCAGCACTGGGGCCGGAGGGAGCCGGGGGACAGGCTGTGCCCAGGAGCAGCGAGGGGACTCCGGGGACACAGCCTGGCTCTCTGGGGATGCGAGCGGGGAGCCAAGAATCAGCAGTGACCACCAAGAAGGGGACAGACGCTCCCGCCGATGAGAGGAGGAGGAGGTCTGATGCCAGCACCACGGCCCCGGGAACGCAGCCAGGAGCTGCTGGCATCAAGACCCAGACCCCAGGGGCACAGCCAGGATCCGCCGGCGTGTCCCCTTTGCGAGATCCGTCCATGTCCCGGGGGTCCTGGGGCCCCAGCAGCATCCCTCTAGATGAGAGCAGCGTCACCCTCCGGGGCCGGGTCTCCTCCCTGCAGGGCCAGGCCAGCGACATGCAGGACGAGACGGGGAAGGTGAGTCGGTGGCAGCACGCGAGGGGGCTGCGGGGATGCCGGGGGGGGTTGGGCAGGGAGGGGGCAACCGAAGGGCCCCTGTGCTGGGATGACACGGGGGCCTGTGCCCTGACTCTGCCACAACCACCATTCCCAGGTCAGGCAGCTGGAAGATGCCTTTGGGAAGCTTGGGGTGTCTGGAGATGACTTGGACGTGGATGGCAGCGAGCGCAGCACCCTGCAGCCAGGGTAAAAGGACGGGAGAGGGTTTCCTACTGTGTGGGGCCGCAAGGGACCCAGGGGGGCTGGGAGCATCCCAGTCTGGGGGGCCAGAGACACCCCCCGAGCAGCCCCGTGGAGGCTAAGCCTGCCCGCGTCCCCGTCTCGCTGGGCAGGTCCACGCTGCAGGAGATCAAGAAGGAGCTCTCGGAGGTGATGGAGCTGAGACTGGAGCAGATGAAGCAGGAGCTGAAGGATCTGGGTTTGGAGCAGATGAAGCAGGAGCTGAAGGATCTGGGCCTGGAACAGATGAAGAGGGAGCTGAAGGTTCTGGGTCTGGAGCAGATGAAGCAGGAGCTGAAGGATCTGGGCCTGGAACAGATGAAGAGGGAGCTGAAGGAACTGGCAGAGCATCAGGAGATAAGCAAGGCCACGCTGAAGAAGCTGGGGGCGGAGATGGACAAGCAGCTGCAGGCACAGGTGAGGTGTGGGGGGAGCGCTCCCAGCACCCGCCGGCTCGGTGGGGGGGTCCTGATGGGCTTCCCGGCCACCTCCCCTGGCTGGCGGGGGCCATGGAGACTCCACGGCACTGGGGCTCGTTGGCCACCTACATCCCAGCTCAGAGGCGGTTCCTCCTCCTCCCCTTCCTGCAGCAGGAGAAGCTGAGGGCGCTGGAGAGCGTGGGGCAGGAGGCGGCCGCGTGCCCTGCCTGCAGCGGGGACACCAGGGCGCAGGTGGGGCAGCTCCTCCAGCGCTACGAGAAGCTGCAGGAGGCGGTGGACGCCTTGCTGTCCCGGCTGGCGGCATACAAGGTGGCCAGGCACCTGCCGAGGAGGAGCCAGGTAGGGAGATGCCGGCGTGGGGGGCTTGGGAGGGGGCTGCTGCGCCCCCCCGGCTGGTTGGGCTTCGCTGTAACGTGGGGGAGCCCCTCGCTGCCCCCCAGCCTGGCTCGTACAAGCCAGCGGAAGGGAATTGGACCTTGGTGCAAGTGTCCTGCTGGCACCCATAGCCCGTGGCCACCGGCCGAGGAACCTGGCTCTGTCCCCACGGGGCAGCCAGCCCCCCCCACAGCAGCATGGTGTCGTCTCCCCCCTGCAGCAGGACGAGGAGCTGCTGAAACGCCTCCAGGCCACCATGGTGCAGGTGCAAGGGGAGCACGAAAAGCTCAGCTCCATCGTGGGGAACATGCGGGACGAGAGTCACCAGAAGCAGAAGGACACCAAGGCAGGTGGCAGAAAGCCCCGCGGGGTCAGAGCCTCCAGCAGAGCCCCGGCTGGGGACCACCGGGGGTCCGTCCCCCTGCCCGCCGGCTGGCAGCCCTGCAGGGGCTCCAAACGCCCTTCCTGGAGGTGTGAGGGTCGGGGGGAGGCGGGGGGCGCTGGGCTGGCCGGGAGGCAGCGCGGAGCCTGCCGTGGCATCACGGGGTGCTCTCTCTGTTGGAAAAGGCTCTGTTCCAGTCCCTGGAGAGGCTGGTGAAGCAGAAAGCAGACAAGGAGGACCTGGAGTTGGGAATCGACGTGGTACGGCTTCGAGGGGACCCAGCGCCAGCCAAGGGGGTGCGGGGCAGGGTGACAAGCGCCCCTTGGCCCTTGGGTGCTCGGTGGCAGAACCTGCTGGGGGGAGGGAGGATTTCCAGACGGGCCGCGGGTCCCTCGCCGCGTCCCTCTGTGTCCCCACGGGCCCCTTCGGCTGGTGGGACCGAGCCCACGGGGGTGGTGGGGCGAGCGGGGCCCCGCAGCCACTTCTCCCGCCAGGGGCTGTCCCTGCCCATCGGACCTCCAGCCTTTCCCCACCGCTCTCCTCCTCTCCCTCCCGCTAGAAAGCAGACAAAAGCGCCCTGGCCGGCAAAGTCAACCACGCTGAGTTTGACGCGCGGATGGAGCGGCTGAAGGAGATGTTCCAGGAGATGCTGAGCCGGGTGACGGGCCAGGAGCAGCTCCAGCAGCAGCTCAGTGAAGAGCTGGCCGCCAAGGTGAGGGCTGGCTCGTCCCCGCCGCGCACAAGTGGCACCTTTGGGGCTGGGCAGCCGAAGGCAGCATCCCTCCGAGGGTCCCCCCTCCCGCCGTGACCCCCGGGGAACGCCACGTCCCTCGCCGGGCCGGGCGCTGAGGGTGTCCCCCATCCACAGCTGGACCGCCTGGAGCTGGGGCCTTTCCGGCAGCAGCTGGAGGGGCACTGGGAGAGCATCCTGAAGCAGCTCCAGGAGAAGGCAGCGCAGGCGGAGGATGACGACGCGGCTGGGATTAGGAAGTGAGTGCGACGGGGACAGTGGCGGCTCCGGGGACACCTCGCTGCTGCCTGCCAGCTGCCTGCCTGCGTGCGGGCAGAGCCGCCTCCCCCCCAGGAGCTGCCCCAGCCCTTTTCTCCCCCCTCCAGGCTGCTGCTGGCCCATTTCCACTGCCTGTCCTGCGACCGGCCCCTCGACGTGCGGGTGCCTGGCCCGTGAGTAGCGCCCGGCACCCTGGGGGAACGGGGGGGCGATGGGTGCTGGCGGTGCCCCGCTGTGCCGGGCACAGGGGTCCGGCTGTCTGCCTGGGGGGGTCTGACCCTGCCCAGCCCCCTCGCAGCCCTGCCCGGCAGCGGGGCCACAGGGAGCCCTCCCTGGGGGGCAGCGGGCGGGGGGGTGCCATGTGGTACAAGCCCGTGGGTTTTGGGGCGCCGTCCCAAACCTGGGCAGCTCTTTTGAGCCCGCCACCGATGCGCGGCTCCTGCCCTCCCCAGGTGCATCGTGACCATCCCATCCTCCCCGCCGATGCCCCCCCGCCCCACCGGACAGCCCCTGACCGTCCTCAAATCAGAACAGGAACAGCAGGATGGCAAAAGGTAGGGGACAAGGGGACAGATCCCCAGCCCCTGGGGTGCAGGGTGGCTCTGCCCCGTCGACAGAGAGCTATTCCCAGGGTGGGGGCAGAAGGGGCCTGGGGGGCCTGAGCATGGAAGGGGAGCAGAGATGTGCCGCGGAGGGTCAGCTGTGTTTGCTCTGCCTCTCTGGGGCTTTACTGACCCCCCCCTCACTGCCCCGTCTGGCCCAGGTCTCTGTCTCAAGGGCGCTGAAGCAGCGTGTGATGAGTTGTGTCTGCTCTCAGCCTGACCTTGGGCTGGAGGGGGTGGGGGCTCCTGGGAGACCAGTTGTAAAAATGAAGCACCGCAGCTGAGACAGCCCAGCTCCTGCCTCCTGATATCCTTTGCACGGAGTGCAGGGATCTGCCACGGCCGTGGCAATCGGATGGCACTTGTGGGGGACGTACCCATTGGGGAGCAGCCGCTGGCCCCCCTCCTGGCCTAGCAGGCTGAAGTACAGGGTGCCACGGTGCCAGGCACTGAGCATCCCTCTGCCCTGTCCCACAGGGAGCCGCCGGCCGAGCCCAGGTACCCGACCGTGCCGCGGAGCTGCGGGGGCCGGCACACCGTCACCACCCCGCTGCAGCGCCGCCAGTGCCTCCGGCCCCCCCCGCACCTCCAGCACCTCCTGCTCCCCAGCAAGGTAGGGATGACCAAGGTGGGGTACGGCGCGGGGACTGAGGCTGGGAGGGTGATGCTGAGTGTCGCTGGGGGGGTGTCCGTGCCTCAGTTTCCCCAGGGAGAGCTGGCTGCGGGGGCATTGCGTGGGGATGCAGAGCTGGTGGCTCAGCCAGCCCCGCTCTCTCCTTCCCAGTGCAACGTGGTGGATCTGCTGGCCAAGGAGCGCCGCATCTCCCGGGGCCGGCTGGAGGAGCCGCTGCCTGCGCTCAGGGGCACGGAGGGTACGGCTGGGGCCGGCTTGGGGGCAGGATCCCGTGGGAGCGAGGGGGACAGCGGGGCGCGCAGGGCGACCACGCGGTCCCCAGTTTTTCCCCACCCAGGTCCCTCCCGGCTCCCCCAACCCCCGCTCCCCCTGTCCCCCTCTGCCTGCCCCGTGCTGGGCTGGCGGAGCTGCCCCGGGGGCAGAAGCGGGGCCAACCCCTGCCCCTCGCCCCCAGAGCCCAGCCCCGGCCAGCCCTGGCCAGCGCCGCACCAGCTCGGGAAGCCCAGGCCAGCGTCGCACGAGCCGGAAGAGCCAAAGCCGACGGAGCCAAAGCCGGCGCAGCACAAGGCAGACTGGGCCAACGGCCCCCTCTCCCTGGCACCGAGGCCCCCCCGGAGCCGACCCAGCGCCCGGCCAGCCAGACCCCAACACGTGTTCTTCAAAACCTGATTTATTACTATTTTATTAATAAAAACCCTTCATCTCGTTCTTTCTTGTATTTTTCCCCTTTTTTTTTGGGGCCATGAACGGCGGTGACAGGGACGGGGGGGCATCACCTTGCTCACCCCCAGCCCCGCTCCCGGCCCTGCAGCGCAGCAGCGGGAGGGAGGACGGGGTGAGGGGTCCCCAGCCCGGCGCTGCCGGGGGACGGGCACCTGCGGGCGCTGGCACCTGGCGGGGACGGACCCCCCCGGCCACGCTCCCTCAGCTCAGAGCCGGGACAGCGCTGCTCCCCGCACCCCCCAGCCCCGGCCACCGCTCGGGGCCAGCGACAGCAGAGGACGAGGAACCAAGAGGGACGAGTCGACCCTGGGGCTGGGGCCCAAAACGGTGGCCGTTGGGGGGTTCATTCACGGCCGGGGTTTGGCCCAGGAGCGCGTTACGGAGCAGCGGCTGCTGGGCTCCTCCAGCATCTCCTCTGCCGCCTCCTCCCGCTGGAAAAGCCACTTCCCTTGCAAATAATCAAGAGACAAGGAGGGGAGGGAAAAGATTAAATCAAGCACGACGTAAGCAGGAAAAAAGCAAACCCCAAGAGAAATGCCGTGTTCTCTAAAAATCTGAACTTTATTCAGTACAATTCAGTGAAAGGAACATTCATTTGAAAACACAATCAATACATCAAAAAGTTGAAGGACTAGTAGCAGTGAGAGCAGAAACAGAAAGAAAAATCCCCAAAATTCAGACAAGTTGGTCACCTGGGACGGCAGAGGGGAAGCACGGGGCCACCTGGGACAAGGGCTAATTATTCTCTTTCTGGAGAACTGAGAGGTTTTTCTAGATTTTAATGTATCCCCTCAGCCAAGCGTAGCTCCCAGGACGGCTCCATGCGGGCGGGAAGCGCCGGCAGCCCCGGCTGGAGAGGAGGGAGCCGCAAAGCCCAGGGGCAGAGGGGATGTGGAAGGCGGCGCGGGGCCCAGCGCCCCAGGAATGTTCGCCCAGCGACCGGCCCGGCCCGAACCCGTGCCGGCATCGGGGACAAACCCACTTGAGGGAAATTGAAGAAAGCACCCTTAGGTGAAGAGCTCTTTAATGAAAAGACACAGAAATGGATGCAGAGCCGGACGCCTCAGCGGCAATTCCCAGCTCTGCCGGCACTGGCGGGGGGAAAGAAGGGGAGAAGATCTGCTTTTGGCTGTCATCTTTTACCTTTTCAGCATTTAATTTCCTTTTTGCACGTCACTGTTTGACACTGTTCTTGCCCGCTCAATCCCTCACCGCGGCCGTCCAGCCGCAGAGACGTCATTTCAGCCCTTACGGCCCGCGCAGGGTGGCAAACTCCGCAGGGGCAAACGCCTCCGGAGTCGGATGGGGATGTTGGGAATCGCACAGGGATGGGGAGGCTGGGAACGGGCAAAACTGCTTTTCCCTGATAACCCTCCATGTCCAACACCCCCACTCCCCCGTAGCACTGACACCCCCCTCCCTCGCCCGGGCACTCCAGGGCAATTCCCAGAAGGAATGCGAGTGGGCAAGCAGGGAAGCGCCAGGCGCCTCGCTCTTTTTACAGTTACGAGAGGTCCGTGTTCAGGCATTAAAACAAAACCGCCTCCACCTGCTCCGTGTGGGTATTTTATTTTCCCGGGCTGGGAGGATTCAGCTCCAAGAGGGAGCGGGGAGATGGAGCGGCGGGAACAAGACGGGCTGCGGCAGAAGCCGCTCCGAGAGCTGCGAAGCGGGAGCGCGAAGCGGCTGCGGGGCCTGCGGGAAGGGGGGGAAGGCGGCCGGGCCCCTCGGCCTCTGCCGTCCCTGGGGGTAACTTGGGTAACGCATCCCGGGGACCGGCGGCGGACGGGGCGTCGCCTGGCAACGGGGGACGCCGCTTTGTCCCTGTCACCCGTTGCCGGTGGCACCGCGCTGAGGCGAGGAGAGGAGGAGGAGGAGAGGAGACGAGGAGAAGGAGGATCAGGAGAATACGAGGAGGAGGAGGAGGAGGAGCAGGAGGAAGGCTGCCGACTGCCCACCCCAGTCCCACCCGTCCCGGTCCCGGTCCCGGTCCCGGTCCCCCCCGCAAGGCAGAAAGGCCCCCGTCCCCCTCCGGTCCCTCCGGGGCTTCGGGCTGGGCAGCGGCCATGGCTGAGCCCGAGCTGTCGCAGCTGCTGGACGCAGCCATCGGGACACCCGAGGTCGGGTCTGTCAACTTCACGGCGCTGCGCAGCCTGCTGCAGGCCATGCTGGGCCGCCTGTCCCTGCTGGAGGGGGACCGGGCTGCCCAGGCGGCCGCCGGCCGGGAGCAGGACGGGGACAGGGCCCAGGCCGTGGGGCAGCAGCTCCCGGAGCCGCGGGAGCAGCTGCCCGGGAAGGACTCGGTGTCGGGCACCGCGAGCGGCCCCCAGCTGGCCTCCGTGGCCACCGACGTGGGGCAGATGAAGGAGAAGGTCAAAGAGAACGAGAGCGGCATCTCCAAGGTAGAGGCTCTTGCTGCTCCCCTGGGTGCTCCCCCGCCAGACGCCCCCTCCTCCGGGCTCTGCGCAGCCCTTGGACCAAGGTCTGGTTTAAGCGCCAGCTCACGGCGGCACGTGGGGCTTCAGCGCGGGAAAGGCATGGAGAGTTGGGGAGGAAGAGCTGGGGCTGAAACGCTGCTCCGCTTGCTCTGTGTCCAGCCCAGGCTGCCATCGGCGAGTTATGGGGGGGTCCCACACAGCCCCCGGTGCCCTTGGCTCCGCTGGCTGGAGGCTCGGCAGCCCCTCCAGGAGGCTGGACCTCCAGCCCAGCCCCACCACCCTCTCCAGCCCTCCCTTCCCGTTCCTGACCTACGGCCGGTACCGCATGCGCTCCTGGGGCAGCTGAGAGGCTCCATCAGCCCCTCGTGGGCCTCATCTCCCACCACAAATCCCCTGGGCTCGCCCAAGGGCTAAAGCCAGCACTGGTGCCACTGGAGAGGGGCCTCATCCCTCCTGCGTGGCGTTGCCCGAGCATCTGCAGTGGGAAGAAATAAGCTTGGGTTCAAGGAAAGACCACAGCGGGGGTGAGGTCCTGCTCCCCAGGGACCCTCCTCTGGGGCTCAACCGCCACCACCCCCCGCTCCCAGGCCCTCGAGGAGATCGGCGGCATGAAGGCGGCGCAGACGCGCATGGGAGAGGACATCCAGGCGATGCAGGAGGTGCTCGGCTTGGTGAGCTGCTGCCGGTGGCCCCAGGAGGGAACTGGGCCCTCGCCCCCTCTCGGCCCCTCTCGCTGTCGCCATCCCAGCCCCTGCCCCGCCGCCATCAGCCACCGGTGTCACCCATTCACCCATCGGGAAGGGCACCAGGAGGGAAGAGTGGGAGGGGTGTCCCAAAGTGGGGAGCGGGGACCCCATCCCACTACCCCCACAGCCCCCCAGCCTCTGCCCCCCAGCACTGCCCGGGGAGGGCAGAACCGGGCAGCGCTGCCGGCAGGTCAGGCTGGGGGTAGAGGGAACTGCGGCATCAACCAAAGGGATGCTGGGGCACTTTGGAAGCCACCAGCCATCCATACCGGGACGTGGGGGCTGGGAAGGAGGGGAGAGAAAGCTCTGCCCCGGGCCATACTGCCCCAGCCCCAGGCACAGCCCGGCGTCCCTCTGTCTTGTGCCCAAGTCAGTTTGCGCGTGCTCCTTTGAAATCCCGCTCCCGCATCCGAACGGGTGTCCCTCTCCTCGCCCAGCTCCAGGACAAACTCCAGGAAGCTGCCGGCCGGCTGCCAGGCCCCCGCAAACAGAGGGGGATGGACACGGACGAGGTACGGCCGCGAGCACCCCTGCATCCTGCACGGGGGCAGGAGGGAGCCGGGGGACAGGCTGTGCCCAGGAGCAGCGAGGGGACTCCGGGGACACAGCCTGGCTCTCTGGGGATGCGAGCGGGGAGCCAAGAATCAGCAGTGACCACCAAGAAGGGGACAGACGCTCCCGCCGATGAGAGGAGGAGGAGGTCTGATGCCAGCACCACGGCCCCGGGAACGCAGCCAGGAGCTGCTGGCATCAAGACCCAGACCCCAAGGGCACAGCCAGGATCCGCCGGCGTGTCCCCTTTGCGAGATCCGTCCATGTCCCGGGGGTCCTGGGGCCCCAGCAGCATCCCTCTAGATGAGAGCAGCGTCACCCTCCGGGGCCGGGTCTCCTCCCTGCAGGGCCAGGCCAGCGACATGCAGGACGAGATGGGGAAGGTGAGTCGGTGGCAGCACGCGAGGGGGCTGCGGGGATGCCGGGGGGGGTTGGGCAGGGAGGGGGCAACCGAAGGGCCCCTGTGCTGGGATGACACGGGGGCCTGTGCCCTGACTCTGCCACAACCACCATTCCCAGGTCAGGCAGCTGGAAGATGCCTTTGGGAAGCTTGGGGTGTCTGGAGATGACTTGGACGTGGATGGCAGCGAGCGCAGCACCCTGCAGCCAGGGTAAAAGGACGGGAGAGGGTTTCCTACTGTGTGGGGCCGCAAGGGACCCAGGGGGGCTGGGAGCATCCCAGTCTGGGGGGCCAGAGACACCCCCCGAGCAGCCCCGTGGAGGCTAAGCCTGCCCGCGTCCCCGTCTCGCTGGGCAGGTCCACGCTGCAGGAGATCAAGAAGGAGCTCTCGGAGGTGATGGAGCTGAGACTGGAGCAGATGAAGCAGGAGCTGAAGGATCTGGGCCTGGAACAGATGAAGAGGGAGCTGAAGGATCTGGGTTTGGAGCAGATGAAGCAGGAGCTGAAGGATCTGGGTTTGGAGCAGATGAAGAGGGAGCTGAAGGATCTGGGTTTGGAGCAGATGAAGCAGGAGCTGAAGGTTCTGGGTCTGGAGCAGATGAAGCAGGAGCTGAAGGATCTGGGCCTGGAACAGATGAAGAGGGAGCTGAAGGAACTGGCAGAGCATCAGGAGATAAGCAAGGCCGCGCTGAAGAAGCTGGGGGCGGAGATGGACAAGCAGCTGCAGGCACAGGTGAGGTGTGGGGGGAGCGCTCCCAGCACCTGCCAGCTCGGTGGGGGGGTCCTGATGGGCTTCCCGGCCACCTCCCCTGGCTGGCGGGGGCCATGGAGACTCCACGGCACCGGGGCTTGTTGGCCGCCTCCATCCCAGCTCAGAGGCGGTTCCTCCTCCTCCCCTTCCTGCAGCAGGAGAAGCTGAGGGCGCTGGAGAGCGTGGGGCAGGAGGCGGCCGCGTGCCCTGCCTGCAGCGGGGACACCAGGGCGCAGGTGGGGCAGCTCCTCCAGCGCTACGAGAAGCTGCAGGAGGCGGTGGACGCCTTGCTGTCCCGGCTGGCGGCATACAAGGTGGCCAGGCACCTGCCGAGGAGGAGCCAGGTAGGGAGATGCCGGCGTGGGGGGCTTGGGAGGGGGCTGCTGCGCCCCCCCGGCTGGTTGGGCTTCGCTGTAACGTGGGGGAGCCCCTCGCTGCCCCCCAGACTGGCTCGTACAAGCCAGCGAAAGGGAATTGGACCTTGGTGCAAGTGTCCTGCTGGCACCCATAGCCCGTGGCCACCGGCCGAGGAACCTGGCTCTGTCCCCACGGGGCAGCCAGCCCCCCCCACAGCAGCATGGTGTCATCTCCCCCCTGCAGCAGGACGAGGAGCTGCTGAAACGCCTCCAGGCCACCATGGTGCAGGTGCAAGGGGAGCACGAAAAGCTCAGCTCCATCGTGGGGAACATGCGGGACGAGAGTCACCAGAAGCAGAAGGACACCAAGGCAGGTGGCAGAAAGCCCCGCGGGGTCAGAGCCTCCAGCAGAGCCCCGGCTGGGGACCACCGGGGGTCCGTCCCCCTGCCCGCCGGCTGGCAGCCCTGCAGGGGCTCCAAACGCCCTTCCTGGAGGTGTGAGGGTCGGGGGGAGGCGGGGGGCGCTGGGCTGGCCGGGAGGCAGCGCGGAGCCTGCCGTGGCATCACGGGGTGCTCTCTCTGTTGGAAAAGGCTCTGTTCCAGTCCCTGGAGAGGCTGGTGAAGCAGAAAGCAGACAAGGAGGACCTGGAGTTGGGAATCGACGTGGTACGGCTTCGAGGGGACCCAGCGCCAGCCAAGGGGGTGCGGGGCAGGGTGACAAGCGCCCCTTGGCCCTTGGGTGCTCGGTGGCAGAACCTGCTGGGGGGAGGGAGGATTTCCAGACGGGCCGCGGGTCCCTCGCCGCATCCCTCTGTGTCCCCACGGGCCCCTTCGGCTGGTGGGACCGAGCCCACGGGGGTGGTGGGGCGAGCGGGGCCCCGCAGCCACTTCTCCCGCCAGGGGCTGTCCCTGCCCATCGGACCTCCAGCCTTTCCCCACCGCTCTCCTCCTCTCCCTCCCGCTAGAAAGCAGACAAAAGCGCCCTGGCCGGCAAAGTCAACCACGCTGAGTTTGACGCGCGGATGGAGCGGCTGAAGGAGATGTTCCAGGAGATGCTGAGCCGGGTGACGGGCCAGGAGCAGCTCCAGCAGCAGCTCAGTGAAGAGCTGGCCGCCAAGGTGAGGGCTGGCTCGTCCCCGCCGCGCACAAGTGGCACCTTTGGGGCTGGGCAGCCGAAGGCAGCATCCCTCCGAGGGTCCCCCCTCCCGCCGTGACCCCCGGGGAACGCCACGTCCCTCGCCGGGCCGGGCGCTGAGGGTGTCCCCCATCCACAGCTGGACCGCCTGGAGCTGGGGCCTTTCCGGCAGCAGCTGGAGGGGCACTGGGAGAGCATCCTGAAGCAGCTCCAGGAGAAGGCAGCGCAGGCGGAGGATGACGACGCGGCTGGGATTAGGAAGTGAGTGCGACGGGGACAGTGGCGGCTCCGGGGACACCTCGCTGCTGCCTGCCAGCTGCCTGCCTGCGTGCGGGCAGAGCCGCCTCCCCCCCAGGAGCTGCCCCAGCCCTTTTCTCCCCCCTCCAGGCTGCTGCTGGCCCATTTCCACTGCCTGTCCTGCGACCGGCCCCTCGACGTGCGGGTGCCTGGCCCGTGAGTAGCGCCCGGCACCCTGGGGGAACGGGGGGGCGATGGGTGCTGGCGGTGCCCCGCTGTGCCGGGCACAGGGGTCCGGCTGTCTGCCTGGGGGGGTCTGACCCTGCCCAGCCCCCTCGCAGCCCTGCCCGGCAGCGGGGCCACAGGGAGCCCTCCCTGGGGGGCAGCGGGCGGGGGGGTGCCATGTGGTACAAGCCCGTGGGTTTTGGGGCGCCGTCCCAAACCTGGGCAGCTCTTTTGAGCCCGCCACCGATGCGCGGCTCCTGCCCTCCCCAGGTGCATCGTGACCATCCCATCCTCCCCGCCGATGCCCCCCCGCCCCACCGGACAGCCCCTGACCGTCCTCAAATCAGAACAGGAACAGCAGGATGGCAAAAGGTAGGGGACAAGGGGACAGATCCCCAGCCCCTGGGGTGCAGGGTGGCTCTGCCCCGTCGACAGAGAGCTATTCCCAGGGTGGGGGCAGAAGGGGCCTGGGGGGCCTGAGCATGGAAGGGGAGCAGAGATGTGCCGCGGAGGGTCAGCTGTGTTTGCTCTGCCTCTCTGGGGCTTTACTGACCCCCCCCTCACTGCCCCGTCTGGCCCAGGTCTCTGTCTCAAGGGCGCTGAAGCAGCGTGTGATGAGTTGTGTCTGCTCTCAGCCTGACCTTGGGCTGGAGGGGGTGGGGGCTCCTGGGAGACCAGTTGTAAAAATGAAGCACCGCAGCTGAGACAGCCCAGCTCCTGCCTCCTGATATCCTTTGCACGGAGTGCAGGGATCTGCCACGGCCGTGGCAATCGGATGGCACTTGTGGGGGACGTACCCATTGGGGAGCAGCCGCTGGCCCCCCTCCTGGCCTAGCAGGCTGAAGTACAGGGTGCCACGGTGCCAGGCACTGAGCATCCCTCTGCCCTGTCCCACAGGGAGCCGCCGGCCGAGCCCAGGTACCCGACCGTGCCGCGGAGCTGCGGGGGCCGGCACACCGTCACCACCCCGCTGCAGCGCCGCCAGTGCCTCCGGCCCCCCCCGCACCTCCAGCACCTCCTGCTCCCCAGCAAGGTAGGGATGACCAAGGTGGGGTACGGCGCGGGGACTGAGGCTGGGAGGGTGATGCTGAGTGTCGCTGGGGGGGTGTCCGTGCCTCAGTTTCCCCAGGGAGAGCTGGCTGCGGGGGCATTGCGTGGGGATGCAGAGCTGGTGGCTCAGCCAGCCCCGCTCTCTCCTTCCCAGTGCAACGTGGTGGATCTGCTGGCCAAGGACCGCCGCATCTCCCGGGGCCGGCTGGAGGAGCCGCTGCCTGCGCTCAGGGGCACGGAGGGTACGGCTGGGGCCGGCTTGGGGGCAGGATCCCGTGGGAGCGAGGGGGACAGCGGGGCGCGCAGGGCGACCACGCGGTCCCCAGTTTTTCCCCACCCAGGTCCCTCCCGGCTCCCCCAACCCCCGCTCCCCCTGTCCCCCTCTGCCTGCCCCGTGCTGGGCTGGCGGAGCTGCCCCGGGGACAGAAGCGGGGCCAACCCCTGCCCCTCGCCCCCAGAGCCCAGCCCCGGCCAGCCCTGGCCAGCGCCGCACCAGCTCGGGAAGCCCAGGCCAGCGTCGCACGAGCCGGAAGAGCCAAAGCCGACGGAGCCAAAGCCGGCGCAGCACAAGGCAGACTGGGCCAACGGCCCCCTCTCCCTGGCACCGAGGCCCCCCCGGAGCCGACCCAGCGCCCGGCCAGCCAGACCCCAACACGTGTTCTTCAAAACCTGATTTATTACTATTTTATTAATAAAAACCCTTCATCTCGTTCTTTCTTGTATTTTTCCCCTTTTTTTTTGGGGCCATGAACGGCGGTGACAGGGACGGGGGGGCATCACCTTGCTCACCCCCAGCCCCGCTCCCGGCCCTGCAGCGCAGCAGCGGGAGGGAGGACGGGGTGAGGGGTCCCCAGCCCGGTGCTGCCGGGGGACGGGCACCTGCGGGCGCTGGCACCTGGCGGGGACGGACCCCCCCGGCCACGCTCCCTCAGCTCAGAGCCGGGACAGCGCTGCTCCCCGCACCCCCCAGCCCCGGCCACCGCTCGGGGCCAGCGACAGCAGAGGACGAGGAACCAAGAGGGACGAGTCGACCCTGGGGCTGGGGCCCAAAACGGTGGCCGTTGGGGGGTTCATTCACGGCCGGGGTTTGGCCCAGGAGCGCGTTACGGAGCAGCGGCTGCTGGGCTCCTCCAGCATCTCCTCTGCCGCCTCCTCCCGCTGGAAAAGCCACTTCCCTTGCAAATAATCAAGAGACAAGGAGGGGAGGGAAAAGATTAAATCAAGCACGACGTAAGCAGGAAAAAAGCAAACCCCAAGAGAAATGCCGTGTTCTCTAAAAATCTGAACTTTATTCAGTACAATTCAGTGAAAGGAACATTCATTTGAAAACACAATCAATACATCAAAAAGTTGAAGGACTAGTAGCAGTGAGAGCAGAAACAGAAAGAAAAAAACCCCAAAATTCAGACAAGTTGGTCACCTGGGACGGCAGAGGGGAAGCACGGGGCCGCCTGGGACAAGGGCTAATTATTCTCTTTCTGGAGAACTGAGAGGTTTTTCTAGATTTTAATGTATCCCCTCAGCCAAGCGTAGCTCCCAGGACGGCTCCATGCGGGCGGGAAGCGCCGGCAGCCCCGGCTGGAGAGGAGGGAGCCGCAAAGCCCAGGGGCAGAGGGGATGTGGAAGGCGGCGCGGGGCCCAGCGCCCCAGGAATGTTCGCCCAGCGACCGGCCCGGCCCGAACCCGTGCCGGCATCGGGGACAAACCCACTTGAGGGAAATTGAAGAAAGCACCCTTAGGTGAAGAGCTCTTTAATGAAAAGACACAGAAATGGATGCAGAGCCGGACGCCTCAGCGGCAATTCCCAGCTCTGCCGGCACTGGCGGGGGGAAAGAAGGGGAGAAGATCTGCTTTTGGCTGTCATCTTTTACCTTTTCAGCATTTAATTTCCTTTTTGCACGTCACTGTTTGACACTGTTCTTGCCCGCTCAATCCCTCACCGCGGCCGTCCAGCCGCAGAGACGTCATTTCAGCCCTTACGGCCCGCGCAGGGTGGCAAACTCCGCAGGGGCAAACGCCTCCGGAGTCGGATGGGGATGTTGGGAATCGCACAGGGATGGGGAGGCTGGGAACGGGCAAAACTGCTTTTCCCTGATAACCCTCCAAGTCCGACACCCCCACTCCCCCGTAGCACTGACACCCCCCTCCCTCGCCCGGGCACTCCAGGGCAATTCCCAGAAGGAATGCGAGTGGGCAAGCAGGGAAGCGCCAGGCGCCTCGCTCTTTTTACAGTTACGAGAGGTCCGTGTTCAGGCATTAAAACAAAACCGCCTCCACCTGCTCCGTGTGGGTATTTTATTTTCCCGGGCTGGGAGGATTCAGCTCCAAGAGGGAGCGGGGAGATGGAGCGGCGGGAACAAGACGGGCTGCGGCAGAAGCCGCTCCGAGAGCTGCGAAGCGGGAGCGCGAAGCGGCTGCGGGGCCTGCGGGAAGGGGGGGAAGGCGGCCGGGCCCCTCGGCCTCTGCCGTCCCTGGGGGTAACTTGGGTAACGCATCCCGGGGACCGGCGGCGGGCGGGGCGTCGCCTGGCAACGGGGGACGCCGCTTTGTCCCTGTCACCCGTTGCCGGTGGCACCGCGCTGAGGCGAGGAGAGGAGGAGGAGGAGAGGAGACGAGGAGAAGGAGGATCAGGAGAATACGAGGAGGAGGAGGAGGAGGAGCAGGAGGAAGGCTGCCGACTGCCCACCCCAGTCCCACCCGTCCCGGTCCCGGTCCCGGTCCCGGTCCCCCCCGCAAGGCAGAAAGGCCCCCGTCCCCCTCCGGTCCCTCCGGGGCTTCGGGCTGGGCAGCGGCCATGGCTGAGCCCGAGCTGTCGCAGCTGCTGGACGCGGCCATCGGGACGCCCGAGGTCGGGTCTGTCAACTTCACGGCGCTGCGCAGCCTGCTGCAGGCCATGCTGGGCCGCCTGTCCCTGCTGGAGGGGGACCGGGCTGCCCAGGCGGCCGCCGGCCGGGAGCAGGACGGGGACAGGGCCCAGGCCGTGGGGCAGCAGCTCCCGGAGCCGCGGGAGCAGCTGCCCGGGAAGGACTCGGTGTCGGGCACCGCGAGCGGCCCCCAGCTGGCCTCCGTGGCCACCGACGTGGGGCAGATGAAGGAGAAGGTCAAAGAGAACGAGAGCGGCATCTCCAAGGTAGAGGCTCTTGCTGCTCCCCTGGGTGCTCCCCCGCCAGACGCCCCCTCCTCCGGGCTCTGCGCAGCCCTTGGACCAAGGTCTGGTTTAAGCGCCAGCTCACGGCGGCACGTGGGGCTTCAGCGCGGGAAAGGCATGGAGAGTTGGGGAGGAAGAGCTGGGGCTGAAACGCTGCTCCGCTTGCTCTGTGTCCAGCCCAGGCTGCCATCGGCGAGTTATGGGGGGGTCCCACACAGCCCCCGGTGCCCTTGGCTCCGCTGGCTGGAGGCTCGGCAGCCCCTCCAGGAGGCTGGACCTCCAGCCCAGCCCCACCACCCTCTCCAGCCCTCCCTTCCCGTTCCTGACCTACGGCCGGTACCGCATGCGCTCCTGGGGCAGCTGAGAGGCTCCATCAGCCCCTCGTGGGCCTCATCTCCCACCACAAATCCCCTGGGCTCGCCCAAGGGCTAAAGCCAGCACTGGTGCCACTGGAGAGGGGCCTCATCCCTCCTGCGTGGCGTTGCCCGAGCATCTGCAGTGGGAAGAAATAAGCTTGGGTTCAAGGAAAGACCACAGCGGGGGTGAGGTCCTGCTCCCCAGGGACCCTCCTCTGGGGCTCAACCGCCACCACCCCCCGCTCCCAGGCCCTCGAGGAGATCGGCGGCATGAAGGCGGCGCAGACGCGCATGGGAGAGGACATCCAGGCGATGCAGGAGGCGCTCGGCTTGGTGAGCTGCTGCCGGTGGCCCCAGGAGGGAACTGGGCCCTCGCCCCCTCTCGGCCCCTCTCGCTGTCGCCATCCCAGCCCCTGCCCCGCCGCCATCAGCCACCGGTGTCACCCATTCACCCATCAGGAAGGGCACCAGGAGGGAAGAGTGGGAGGGGTGTCCCAAAGTGGGGAGCGGGGACCCCATCCCACTGCCCCCACAGCCCCCCAGCCTCTGCCCCCCAGCACTGCCCGGGGAGGGCAGAACCGGGCAGCGCTGCCGGCAGGTCAGGCTGGGGGTAGAGGGAACTGCGGCATCAACCAAAGGGATGCTGGGGCACTTTGGAAGCCACCAGCCATCCATACCGGGACGTGGGAGCTGGGAAGGAGGGGAGAGAAAGCTCTGCCCCGGGCCATACTGCCCCAGCCCCAGGCACAGCCCGGCGTCCCTCTGTCTTGTGCCCAAGTCAGTTTGCGCGTGCTCCTTTGAAATCCCGCTCCCGCATCCGAACGGGTGTCCCTCTCCTCGCCCAGCTCCAGGACAAACTCCAGGAAGCTGCCGGCCGGCTGCCGGGCCCCCGCAAACAGAGGGGGATGGACACGGACGAGGTACGGCCGCGAGCACCCCTGCATCCTGCACGGGGGCAGGAGGCAGCTGCGTCCCCGCATCCCTGGGAGGTGTGGGGACAGGGCGGGGGGCCCTGGGGTCTGTCCTCACCGCTGCGTGGCTGCCCCTCAACCTGCTCCCCTTTGCCTCCTCGTCCCAGGAGAGCAGTGGCGGCCACTCTCCCCGCACCAAGCCCACCCTGTCGCACGTGGACGTTCAGCGCAGGGCGAGCTCAGCACTGGGGCCGGAGGGAGCCGGGGGACAGGCTGTGCCCAGGAGCAGCGAGGGGACTCCGGGGACACAGCCTGGCTCTCTGGGGATGCGAGCGGGGAGCCAAGAATCAGCAGTGACCACCAAGAAGGGGACAGACGCTCCCGCCGATGAGAGGAGGAGGAGGTCTGATGCCAGCACCACGGCCCCGGGAACGCAGCCAGGAGCTGCTGGCATCAAGACCCAGACCCCAGGGGCACAGCCAGGATCCGCCGGCGTGTCCCCTTTGCGAGATCCGTCCATGTCCCGGGGGTCCTGGGGCCCCAGCAGCATCCCTCTAGATGAGAGCAGCGTCACCCTCCGGGGCCGGGTCTCCTCCCTGCAGGGCCAGGCCAGCGACATGCAGGACGAGACGGGGAAGGTGAGTCGGTGGCAGCACGCGAGGGGGCTGCGGGGATGCCGGGGGGGGTTGGGCAGGGAGGGGGCAACCGAAGGGCCCCTGTGCTGGGATGACACGGGGGCCTGTGCCCTGACTCTGCCACAACCACCATTCCCAGGTCAGGCAGCTGGAAGATGCCTTTGGGAAGCTTGGGGTGTCTGGAGATGACTTGGACGTGGATGGCAGCGAGCGCAGCACCCTGCAGCCAGGGTAAAAGGACGGGAGAGGGTTTCCTACTGTGTGGGGCCGCAAGGGACCCAGGGGGGCTGGGAGCATCCCAGTCTGGGGGGCCAGAGACACCCCCCGAGCAGCCCCGTGGAGGCTAAGCCTGCCCGCGTCCCCGTCTCGCTGGGCAGGTCCACGCTGCAGGAGATCAAGAAGGAGCTCTCGGAGGTGATGGAGCTGAGACTGGAGCAGATGAAGCAGGAGCTGAAGGATCTGGGTTTGGAGCAGATGAAGCAGGAGCTGAAGGATCTGGGCCTGGAACAGATGAAGAGGGAGCTGAAGGTTCTGGGTCTGGAGCAGATGAAGCAGGAGCTGAAGGATCTGGGCCTGGAACAGATGAAGAGGGAGCTGAAGGAACTGGCAGAGCATCAGGAGATAAGCAAGGCCACGCTGAAGAAGCTGGGGGCGGAGATGGACAAGCAGCTGCAGGCACAGGTGAGGTGTGGGGGGAGCGCTCCCAGCACCCGCCGGCTCGGTGGGGGGGTCCTGATGGGCTTCCCGGCCACCTCCCCTGGCTGGCGGGGGCCATGGAGACTCCACGGCACCGGGGCTCGTTGGCCACCTACATCCCAGCTCAGAGGCGGTTCCTCCTCCTCCCCTTCCTGCAGCAGGAGAAGCTGAGGGCGCTGGAGAGCGTGGGGCAGGAGGCGGCCGCGTGCCCTGCCTGCAGCGGGGACACCAGGGCGCAGGTGGGGCAGCTCCTCCAGCGCTACGAGAAGCTGCAGGAGGCGGTGGACGCCTTGCTGTCCCGGCTGGCGGCATACAAGGTGGCCAGGCACCTGCCGAGGAGGAGCCAGGTAGGGAGATGCCGGCGTGGGGGGCTTGGGAGGGGGCTGCTGCGCCCCCCCGGCTGGTTGGGCTTCGCTGTAACGTGGGGGAGCCCCTCGCTGCCCCCCAGCCTGGCTCGTACAAGCCAGCGGAAGGGAATTGGACCTTGGTGCAAGTGTCCTGCTGGCACCCATAGCCCGTGGCCACCGGCCGAGGAACCTGGCTCTGTCCCCACGGGGCAGCCAGCCCCCCCCACAGCAGCATGGTGTCGTCTCCCCCCTGCAGCAGGACGAGGAGCTGCTGAAACGCCTCCAGGCCACCATGGTGCAGGTGCAAGGGGAGCACGAAAAGCTCAGCTCCATCGTGGGGAACATGCGGGACGAGAGTCACCAGAAGCAGAAGGACACCAAGGCAGGTGGCAGAAAGCCCCGCGGGGTCAGAGCCTCCAGCAGAGCCCCGGCTGGGGACCACCGGGGGTCCGTCCCCCTGCCCGCCGGCTGGCAGCCCTGCAGGGGCTCCAAACGCCCTTCCTGGAGGTGTGAGGGTCGGGGGGAGGCGGGGGGCGCTGGGCTGGCCGGGAGGCAGCGCGGAGCCTGCCGTGGCATCACGGGGTGCTCTCTCTGTTGGAAAAGGCTCTGTTCCAGTCCCTGGAGAGGCTGGTGAAGCAGAAAGCAGACAAGGAGGACCTGGAGTTGGGAATCGACGTGGTACGGCTTCGAGGGGACCCAGCGCCAGCCAAGGGGGTGCGGGGCAGGGTGACAAGCGCCCCTTGGCCCTTGGGTGCTCGGTGGCAGAACCTGCTGGGGGGAGGGAGGATTTCCAGACGGGCCGCGGGTCCCTCGCCGCGTCCCTCTGTGTCCCCACGGGCCCCTTCGGCTGGTGGGACCGAGCCCACGGGGGTGGTGGGGCGAGCGGGGCCCCGCAGCCACTTCTCCCGCCAGGGGCTGTCCCTGCCCATCGGACCTCCAGCCTTTCCCCACCGCTCTCCTCCTCTCCCTCCCGCTAGAAAGCAGACAAAAGCGCCCTGGCCGGCAAAGTCAACCACGCTGAGTTTGACGCGCGGATGGAGCGGCTGAAGGAGATGTTCCAGGAGATGCTGAGCCGGGTGACGGGCCAGGAGCAGCTCCAGCAGCAGCTCAGTGAAGAGCTGGCCGCCAAGGTGAGGGCTGGCTCGTCCCCGCCGCGCACAAGTGGCACCTTTGGGGCTGGGCAGCCGAAGGCAGCATCCCTCCGAGGGTCCCCCCTCCCGCCGTGACCCCCGGGGAACGCCACGTCCCTCGCCGGGCCGGGCGCTGAGGGTGTCCCCCATCCACAGCTGGACCGCCTGGAGCTGGGGCCTTTCCGGCAGCAGCTGGAGGGGCACTGGGAGAGCATCCTGAAGCAGCTCCAGGAGAAGGCAGCGCAGGCGGAGGATGACGACGCGGCTGGGATTAGGAAGTGAGTGCGACGGGGACAGTGGCGGCTCCGGGGACACCTCGCTGCTGCCTGCCAGCTGCCTGCCTGCGTGCGGGCAGAGCCGCCTCCCCCCCAGGAGCTGCCCCAGCCCTTTTCTCCCCCCTCCAGGCTGCTGCTGGCCCATTTCCACTGCCTGTCCTGCGACCGGCCCCTCGACGTGCGGGTGCCTGGCCCGTGAGTAGCGCCCGGCACCCTGGGGGAACGGGGGGGCGATGGGTGCTGGCGGTGCCCCGCTGTGCCGGGCACAGGGGTCCGGCTGTCTGCCTGGGGGGGTCTGACCCTGCCCAGCCCCCTCGCAGCCCTGCCCGGCAGCGGGGCCACAGGGAGCCCTCCCTGGGGGGCAGCGGGCGGGGGGGTGCCATGTGGTACAAGCCCGTGGGTTTTGGGGCGCCGTCCCAAACCTGGGCAGCTCTTTTGAGCCCGCCACCGATGCGCGGCTCCTGCCCTCCCCAGGTGCATCGTGACCATCCCATCCTCCCCGCCGATGCCCCCCCGCCCCACCGGACAGCCCCTGACCGTCCTCAAATCAGAACAGGAACAGCAGGATGGCAAAAGGTAGGGGACAAGGGGACAGATCCCCAGCCCCTGGGGTGCAGGGTGGCTCTGCCCCGTCGACAGAGAGCTATTCCCAGGGTGGGGGCAGAAGGGGCCTGGGGGGCCTGAGCATGGAAGGGGAGCAGAGATGTGCCGCGGAGGGTCAGCTGTGTTTGCTCTGCCTCTCTGGGGCTTTACTGACCCCCCCCTCACTGCCCCGTCTGGCCCAGGTCTCTGTCTCAAGGGCGCTGAAGCAGCGTGTGATGAGTTGTGTCTGCTCTCAGCCTGACCTTGGGCTGGAGGGGGTGGGGGCTCCTGGGAGACCAGTTGTAAAAATGAAGCACCGCAGCTGAGACAGCCCAGCTCCTGCCTCCTGATATCCTTTGCACGGAGTGCAGGGATCTGCCACGGCCGTGGCAATCGGATGGCACTTGTGGGGGACGTACCCATTGGGGAGCAGCCGCTGGCCCCCCTCCTGGCCTAGCAGGCTGAAGTACAGGGTGCCACGGTGCCAGGCACTGAGCATCCCTCTGCCCTGTCCCACAGGGAGCCGCCGGCCGAGCCCAGGTACCCGACCGTGCCGCGGAGCTGCGGGGGCCGGCACACCGTCACCACCCCGCTGCAGCGCCGCCAGTGCCTCCGGCCCCCCCCGCACCTCCAGCACCTCCTGCTCCCCAGCAAGGTAGGGATGACCAAGGTGGGGTACGGCGCGGGGACTGAGGCTGGGAGGGTGATGCTGAGTGTCGCTGGGGGGGTGTCCGTGCCTCAGTTTCCCCAGGGAGAGCTGGCTGCGGGGGCATTGCGTGGGGATGCAGAGCTGGTGGCTCAGCCAGCCCCGCTCTCTCCTTCCCAGTGCAACGTGGTGGATCTGCTGGCCAAGGAGCGCCGCATCTCCCGGGGCCGGCTGGAGGAGCCGCTGCCTGCGCTCAGGGGCACGGAGGGTACGGCTGGGGCCGGCTTGGGGGCAGGATCCCGTGGGAGCGAGGGGGACAGCGGGGCGCGCAGGGCGACCACGCGGTCCCCAGTTTTTCCCCACCCAGGTCCCTCCCGGCTCCCCCAACCCCCGCTCCCCCTGTCCCCCTCTGCCTGCCCCGTGCTGGGCTGGCGGAGCTGCCCCGGGGGCAGAAGCGGGGCCAACCCCTGCCCCTCGCCCCCAGAGCCCAGCCCCGGCCAGCCCTGGCCAGCGCCGCACCAGCTCGGGAAGCCCAGGCCAGCGTCGCACGAGCCGGAAGAGCCAAAGCCGACGGAGCCAAAGCCGGCGCAGCACAAGGCAGACTGGGCCAACGGCCCCCTCTCCCTGGCACCGAGGCCCCCCCGGAGCCGACCCAGCGCCCGGCCAGCCAGACCCCAACACGTGTTCTTCAAAACCTGATTTATTACTATTTTATTAATAAAAACCCTTCATCTCGTTCTTTCTTGTATTTTTCCCCTTTTTTTTTGGGGCCATGAACGGCGGTGACAGGGACGGGGGGGCATCACCTTGCTCACCCCCAGCCCCGCTCCCGGCCCTGCAGCGCAGCAGCGGGAGGGAGGACGGGGTGAGGGGTCCCCAGCCCGGCGCTGCCGGGGGACGGGCACCTGCGGGCGCTGGCACCTGGCGGGGACGGACCCCCCCGGCCACGCTCCCTCAGCTCAGAGCCGGGACAGCGCTGCTCCCCGCACCCCCCAGCCCCGGCCACCGCTCGGGGCCAGCGACAGCAGAGGACGAGGAACCAAGAGGGACGAGTCGACCCTGGGGCTGGGGCCCAAAACGGTGGCCGTTGGGGGGTTCATTCACGGCCGGGGTTTGGCCCAGGAGCGCGTTACGGAGCAGCGGCTGCTGGGCTCCTCCAGCATCTCCTCTGCCGCCTCCTCCCGCTGGAAAAGCCACTTCCCTTGCAAATAATCAAGAGACAAGGAGGGGAGGGAAAAGATTAAATCAAGCACGACGTAAGCAGGAAAAAAGCAAACCCCAAGAGAAATGCCGTGTTCTCTAAAAATCTGAACTTTATTCAGTACAATTCAGTGAAAGGAACATTCATTTGAAAACACAATCAATACATCAAAAAGTTGAAGGACTAGTAGCAGTGAGAGCAGAAACAGAAAGAAAAATCCCCAAAATTCAGACAAGTTGGTCACCTGGGACGGCAGAGGGGAAGCACGGGGCCACCTGGGACAAGGGCTAATTATTCTCTTTCTGGAGAACTGAGAGGTTTTTCTAGATTTTAATGTATCCCCTCAGCCAAGCGTAGCTCCCAGGACGGCTCCATGCGGGCGGGAAGCGCCGGCAGCCCCGGCTGGAGAGGAGGGAGCCGCAAAGCCCAGGGGCAGAGGGGATGTGGAAGGCGGCGCGGGGCCCAGCGCCCCAGGAATGTTCGCCCAGCGACCGGCCCGGCCCGAACCCGTGCCGGCATCGGGGACAAACCCACTTGAGGGAAATTGAAGAAAGCACCCTTAGGTGAAGAGCTCTTTAATGAAAAGACACAGAAATGGATGCAGAGCCGGACGCCTCAGCGGCAATTCCCAGCTCTGCCGGCACTGGCGGGGGGAAAGAAGGGGAGAAGATCTGCTTTTGGCTGTCATCTTTTACCTTTTCAGCATTTAATTTCCTTTTTGCACGTCACTGTTTGACACTGTTCTTGCCCGCTCAATCCCTCACCGCGGCCGTCCAGCCGCAGAGACGTCATTTCAGCCCTTACGGCCCGCGCAGGGTGGCAAACTCCGCAGGGGCAAACGCCTCCGGAGTCGGATGGGGATGTTGGGAATCGCACAGGGATGGGGAGGCTGGGAACGGGCAAAACTGCTTTTCCCTGATAACCCTCCATGTCCAACACCCCCACTCCCCCGTAGCACTGACACCCCCCTCCCTCGCCCGGGCACTCCAGGGCAATTCCCAGAAGGAATGCGAGTGGGCAAGCAGGGAAGCGCCAGGCGCCTCGCTCTTTTTACAGTTACGAGAGGTCCGTGTTCAGGCATTAAAACAAAACCGCCTCCACCTGCTCCGTGTGGGTATTTTATTTTCCCGGGCTGGGAGGATTCAGCTCCAAGAGGGAGCGGGGAGATGGAGCGGCGGGAACAAGACGGGCTGCGGCAGAAGCCGCTCCGAGAGCTGCGAAGCGGGAGCGCGAAGCGGCTGCGGGGCCTGCGGGAAGGGGGGGAAGGCGGCCGGGCCCCTCGGCCTCTGCCGTCCCTGGGGGTAACTTGGGTAACGCATCCCGGGGACCGGCGGCGGACGGGGCGTCGCCTGGCAACGGGGGACGCCGCTTTGTCCCTGTCACCCGTTGCCGGTGGCACCGCGCTGAGGCGAGGAGAGGAGGAGGAGGAGAGGAGACGAGGAGAAGGAGGATCAGGAGAATACGAGGAGGAGGAGGAGGAGGAGCAGGAGGAAGGCTGCCGACTGCCCACCCCAGTCCCACCCGTCCCGGTCCCGGTCCCGGTCCCGGTCCCCCCCGCAAGGCAGAAAGGCCCCCGTCCCCCTCCGGTCCCTCCGGGGCTTCGGGCTGGGCAGCGGCCATGGCTGAGCCCGAGCTGTCGCAGCTGCTGGACGCAGCCATCGGGACACCCGAGGTCGGGTCTGTCAACTTCACGGCGCTGCGCAGCCTGCTGCAGGCCATGCTGGGCCGCCTGTCCCTGCTGGAGGGGGACCGGGCTGCCCAGGCGGCCGCCGGCCGGGAGCAGGACGGGGACAGGGCCCAGGCCGTGGGGCAGCAGCTCCCGGAGCCGCGGGAGCAGCTGCCCGGGAAGGACTCGGTGTCGGGCACCGCGAGCGGCCCCCAGCTGGCCTCCGTGGCCACCGACGTGGGGCAGATGAAGGAGAAGGTCAAAGAGAACGAGAGCGGCATCTCCAAGGTAGAGGCTCTTGCTGCTCCCCTGGGTGCTCCCCCGCCAGACGCCCCCTCCTCCGGGCTCTGCGCAGCCCTTGGACCAAGGTCTGGTTTAAGCGCCAGCTCACGGCGGCACGTGGGGCTTCAGCGCGGGAAAGGCATGGAGAGTTGGGGAGGAAGAGCTGGGGCTGAAACGCTGCTCCGCTTGCTCTGTGTCCAGCCCAGGCTGCCATCGGCGAGTTATGGGGGGGTCCCACACAGCCCCCGGTGCCCTTGGCTCCGCTGGCTGGAGGCTCGGCAGCCCCTCCAGGAGGCTGGACCTCCAGCCCAGCCCCACCACCCTCTCCAGCCCTCCCTTCCCGTTCCTGACCTACGGCCGGTACCGCATGCGCTCCTGGGGCAGCTGAGAGGCTCCATCAGCCCCTCGTGGGCCTCATCTCCCACCACAAATCCCCTGGGCTCGCCCAAGGGCTAAAGCCAGCACTGGTGCCACTGGAGAGGGGCCTCATCCCTCCTGCGTGGCGTTGCCCGAGCATCTGCAGTGGGAAGAAATAAGCTTGGGTTCAAGGAAAGACCACAGCGGGGGTGAGGTCCTGCTCCCCAGGGACCCTCCTCTGGGGCTCAACCGCCACCACCCCCCGCTCCCAGGCCCTCGAGGAGATCGGCGGCATGAAGGCGGCGCAGACGCGCATGGGAGAGGACATCCAGGCGATGCAGGAGGCGCTCGGCTTGGTGAGCTGCTGCCGGTGGCCCCAGGAGGGAACTGGGCCCTCGCCCCCTCTCGGCCCCTCTCGCTGTCGCCATCCCAGCCCCTGCCCCGCCGCCATCAGCCACCGGTGTCACCCATTCACCCATCGGGAAGGGCACCAGGAGGGAAGAGTGGGAGGGGTGTCCCAAAGTGGGGAGCGGGGACCCCATCCCACTACCCCCACAGCCCCCCAGCCTCTGCCCCCCAGCACTGCCCGGGGAGGGCAGAACCGGGCAGCGCTGCCGGCAGGTCAGGCTGGGGGTAGAGGGAACTGCGGCATCAACCAAAGGGATGCTGGGGCACTTTGGAAGCCACCAGCCATCCATACCGGGACGTGGGGGCTGGGAAGGAGGGGAGAGAAAGCTCTGCCCCGGGCCATACTGCCCCAGCCCCAGGCACAGCCCGGCGTCCCTCTGTCTTGTGCCCAAGTCAGTTTGCGCGTGCTCCTTTGAAATCCCGCTCCCGCATCCGAACGGGTGTCCCTCTCCTCGCCCAGCTCCAGGACAAACTCCAGGAAGCTGCCGGCCGGCTGCCAGGCCCCCGCAAACAGAGGGGGATGGACACGGACGAGGTACGGCCGCGAGCACCCCTGCATCCTGCACGGGGGCAGGAGGGAGCCGGGGGACAGGCTGTGCCCAGGAGCAGCGAGGGGACTCCGGGGACACAGCCTGGCTCTCTGGGGATGCGAGCGGGGAGCCAAGAATCAGCAGTGACCACCAAGAAGGGGACAGACGCTCCCGCCGATGAGAGGAGGAGGAGGTCTGATGCCAGCACCACGGCCCCGGGAACGCAGCCAGGAGCTGCTGGCATCAAGACCCAGACCCCAAGGGCACAGCCAGGATCCGCCGGCGTGTCCCCTTTGCGAGATCCGTCCATGTCCCGGGGGTCCTGGGGCCCCAGCAGCATCCCTCTAGATGAGAGCAGCGTCACCCTCCGGGGCCGGGTCTCCTCCCTGCAGGGCCAGGCCAGCGACATGCAGGACGAGATGGGGAAGGTGAGTCGGTGGCAGCACGCGAGGGGGCTGCGGGGATGCCGGGGGGGGTTGGGCAGGGAGGGGGCAACCGAAGGGCCCCTGTGCTGGGATGACACGGGGGCCTGTGCCCTGACTCTGCCACAACCACCATTCCCAGGTCAGGCAGCTGGAAGATGCCTTTGGGAAGCTTGGGGTGTCTGGAGATGACTTGGACGTGGATGGCAGCGAGCGCAGCACCCTGCAGCCAGGGTAAAAGGACGGGAGAGGGTTTCCTACTGTGTGGGGCCGCAAGGGACCCAGGGGGGCTGGGAGCATCCCAGTCTGGGGGGCCAGAGACACCCCCCGAGCAGCCCCGTGGAGGCTAAGCCTGCCCGCGTCCCCGTCTCGCTGGGCAGGTCCACGCTGCAGGAGATCAAGAAGGAGCTCTCGGAGGTGATGGAGCTGAGACTGGAGCAGATGAAGCAGGAGCTGAAGGATCTGGGCCTGGAACAGATGAAGAGGGAGCTGAAGGATCTGGGTTTGGAGCAGATGAAGCAGGAGCTGAAGGATCTGGGTTTGGAGCAGATGAAGAGGGAGCTGAAGGATCTGGGTTTGGAGCAGATGAAGCAGGAGCTGAAGGTTCTGGGTCTGGAGCAGATGAAGCAGGAGCTGAAGGATCTGGGCCTGGAACAGATGAAGAGGGAGCTGAAGGAACTGGCAGAGCATCAGGAGATAAGCAAGGCCGCGCTGAAGAAGCTGGGGGCGGAGATGGACAAGCAGCTGCAGGCACAGGTGAGGTGTGGGGGGAGCGCTCCCAGCACCTGCCAGCTCGGTGGGGGGGTCCTGATGGGCTTCCCGGCCACCTCCCCTGGCTGGCGGGGGCCATGGAGACTCCACGGCACCGGGGCTTGTTGGCCGCCTCCATCCCAGCTCAGAGGCGGTTCCTCCTCCTCCCCTTCCTGCAGCAGGAGAAGCTGAGGGCGCTGGAGAGCGTGGGGCAGGAGGCGGCCGCGTGCCCTGCCTGCAGCGGGGACACCAGGGCGCAGGTGGGGCAGCTCCTCCAGCGCTACGAGAAGCTGCAGGAGGCGGTGGACGCCTTGCTGTCCCGGCTGGCGGCATACAAGGTGGCCAGGCACCTGCCGAGGAGGAGCCAGGTAGGGAGATGCCGGCGTGGGGGGCTTGGGAGGGGGCTGCTGCGCCCCCCCGGCTGGTTGGGCTTCGCTGTAACGTGGGGGAGCCCCTCGCTGCCCCCCAGACTGGCTCGTACAAGCCAGCGAAAGGGAATTGGACCTTGGTGCAAGTGTCCTGCTGGCACCCATAGCCCGTGGCCACCGGCCGAGGAACCTGGCTCTGTCCCCACGGGGCAGCCAGCCCCCCCCACAGCAGCATGGTGTCATCTCCCCCCTGCAGCAGGACGAGGAGCTGCTGAAACGCCTCCAGGCCACCATGGTGCAGGTGCAAGGGGAGCACGAAAAGCTCAGCTCCATCGTGGGGAACATGCGGGACGAGAGTCACCAGAAGCAGAAGGACACCAAGGCAGGTGGCAGAAAGCCCCGCGGGGTCAGAGCCTCCAGCAGAGCCCCGGCTGGGGACCACCGGGGGTCCGTCCCCCTGCCCGCCGGCTGGCAGCCCTGCAGGGGCTCCAAACGCCCTTCCTGGAGGTGTGAGGGTCGGGGGGAGGCGGGGGGCGCTGGGCTGGCCGGGAGGCAGCGCGGAGCCTGCCGTGGCATCACGGGGTGCTCTCTCTGTTGGAAAAGGCTCTGTTCCAGTCCCTGGAGAGGCTGGTGAAGCAGAAAGCAGACAAGGAGGACCTGGAGTTGGGAATCGACGTGGTACGGCTTCGAGGGGACCCAGCGCCAGCCAAGGGGGTGCGGGGCAGGGTGACAAGCGCCCCTTGGCCCTTGGGTGCTCGGTGGCAGAACCTGCTGGGGGGAGGGAGGATTTCCAGACGGGCCGCGGGTCCCTCGCCGCATCCCTCTGTGTCCCCACGGGCCCCTTCGGCTGGTGGGACCGAGCCCACGGGGGTGGTGGGGCGAGCGGGGCCCCGCAGCCACTTCTCCCGCCAGGGGCTGTCCCTGCCCATCGGACCTCCAGCCTTTCCCCACCGCTCTCCTCCTCTCCCTCCCGCTAGAAAGCAGACAAAAGCGCCCTGGCCGGCAAAGTCAACCACGCTGAGTTTGACGCGCGGATGGAGCGGCTGAAGGAGATGTTCCAGGAGATGCTGAGCCGGGTGACGGGCCAGGAGCAGCTCCAGCAGCAGCTCAGTGAAGAGCTGGCCGCCAAGGTGAGGGCTGGCTCGTCCCCGCCGCGCACAAGTGGCACCTTTGGGGCTGGGCAGCCGAAGGCAGCATCCCTCCGAGGGTCCCCCCTCCCGCCGTGACCCCCGGGGAACGCCACGTCCCTCGCCGGGCCGGGCGCTGAGGGTGTCCCCCATCCACAGCTGGACCGCCTGGAGCTGGGGCCTTTCCGGCAGCAGCTGGAGGGGCACTGGGAGAGCATCCTGAAGCAGCTCCAGGAGAAGGCAGCGCAGGCGGAGGATGACGACGCGGCTGGGATTAGGAAGTGAGTGCGACGGGGACAGTGGCGGCTCCGGGGACACCTCGCTGCTGCCTGCCAGCTGCCTGCCTGCGTGCGGGCAGAGCCGCCTCCCCCCCAGGAGCTGCCCCAGCCCTTTTCTCCCCCCTCCAGGCTGCTGCTGGCCCATTTCCACTGCCTGTCCTGCGACCGGCCCCTCGACGTGCGGGTGCCTGGCCCGTGAGTAGCGCCCGGCACCCTGGGGGAACGGGGGGGCGATGGGTGCTGGCGGTGCCCCGCTGTGCCGGGCACAGGGGTCCGGCTGTCTGCCTGGGGGGGTCTGACCCTGCCCAGCCCCCTCGCAGCCCTGCCCGGCAGCGGGGCCACAGGGAGCCCTCCCTGGGGGGCAGCGGGCGGGGGGGTGCCATGTGGTACAAGCCCGTGGGTTTTGGGGCGCCGTCCCAAACCTGGGCAGCTCTTTTGAGCCCGCCACCGATGCGCGGCTCCTGCCCTCCCCAGGTGCATCGTGACCATCCCATCCTCCCCGCCGATGCCCCCCCGCCCCACCGGACAGCCCCTGACCGTCCTCAAATCAGAACAGGAACAGCAGGATGGCAAAAGGTAGGGGACAAGGGGACAGATCCCCAGCCCCTGGGGTGCAGGGTGGCTCTGCCCCGTCGACAGAGAGCTATTCCCAGGGTGGGGGCAGAAGGGGCCTGGGGGGCCTGAGCATGGAAGGGGAGCAGAGATGTGCCGCGGAGGGTCAGCTGTGTTTGCTCTGCCTCTCTGGGGCTTTACTGACCCCCCCCTCACTGCCCCGTCTGGCCCAGGTCTCTGTCTCAAGGGCGCTGAAGCAGCGTGTGATGAGTTGTGTCTGCTCTCAGCCTGACCTTGGGCTGGAGGGGGTGGGGGCTCCTGGGAGACCAGTTGTAAAAATGAAGCACCGCAGCTGAGACAGCCCAGCTCCTGCCTCCTGATATCCTTTGCACGGAGTGCAGGGATCTGCCACGGCCGTGGCAATCGGATGGCACTTGTGGGGGACGTACCCATTGGGGAGCAGCCGCTGGCCCCCCTCCTGGCCTAGCAGGCTGAAGTACAGGGTGCCACGGTGCCAGGCACTGAGCATCCCTCTGCCCTGTCCCACAGGGAGCCGCCGGCCGAGCCCAGGTACCCGACCGTGCCGCGGAGCTGCGGGGGCCGGCACACCGTCACCACCCCGCTGCAGCGCCGCCAGTGCCTCCGGCCCCCCCCGCACCTCCAGCACCTCCTGCTCCCCAGCAAGGTAGGGATGACCAAGGTGGGGTACGGCGCGGGGACTGAGGCTGGGAGGGTGATGCTGAGTGTCGCTGGGGGGGTGTCCGTGCCTCAGTTTCCCCAGGGAGAGCTGGCTGCGGGGGCATTGCGTGGGGATGCAGAGCTGGTGGCTCAGCCAGCCCCGCTCTCTCCTTCCCAGTGCAACGTGGTGGATCTGCTGGCCAAGGACCGCCGCATCTCCCGGGGCCGGCTGGAGGAGCCGCTGCCTGCGCTCAGGGGCACGGAGGGTACGGCTGGGGCCGGCTTGGGGGCAGGATCCCGTGGGAGCGAGGGGGACAGCGGGGCGCGCAGGGCGACCACGCGGTCCCCAGTTTTTCCCCACCCAGGTCCCTCCCGGCTCCCCCAACCCCCGCTCCCCCTGTCCCCCTCTGCCTGCCCCGTGCTGGGCTGGCGGAGCTGCCCCGGGGACAGAAGCGGGGCCAACCCCTGCCCCTCGCCCCCAGAGCCCAGCCCCGGCCAGCCCTGGCCAGCGCCGCACCAGCTCGGGAAGCCCAGGCCAGCGTCGCACGAGCCGGAAGAGCCAAAGCCGACGGAGCCAAAGCCGGCGCAGCACAAGGCAGACTGGGCCAACGGCCCCCTCTCCCTGGCACCGAGGCCCCCCCGGAGCCGACCCAGCGCCCGGCCAGCCAGACCCCAACACGTGTTCTTCAAAACCTGATTTATTACTATTTTATTAATAAAAACCCTTCATCTCGTTCTTTCTTGTATTTTTCCCCTTTTTTTTTGGGGCCATGAACGGCGGTGACAGGGACGGGGGGGCATCACCTTGCTCACCCCCAGCCCCGCTCCCGGCCCTGCGGCGCAGCAGCGGGAGGGAGGACGGGGTGAGGGGTCCCCAGCCCGGCGCTGCCGGGGGACGGGCACCTGCGGGCGCTGGCACCTGGCGGGGACGGACCCCCCCGGCCACGCTCCCTCAGCTCAGAGCCGGGACAGCGCTGCTCCCCGCACCCCCCAGCCCCGGCCACCGCTCGGGGCCAGCGACAGCAGAGGACGAGGAACCAAGAGGGACGAGTCGACCCTGGGGCTGGGGCCCAAAACGGTGGCCGTTGGGGGGTTCATTCACGGCCGGGGTTTGGCCCAGGAGCGCGTTACGGAGCAGCGGCTGCTGGGCTCCTCCAGCATCTCCTCTGCCGCCTCCTCCCGCTGGAAAAGCCACTTCCCTTGCAAATAATCAAGAGACAAGGAGGGGAGGGAAAAGATTAAATCAAGCACGACGTAAGCAGGAAAAAAGCAAACCCCAAGAGAAATGCCGTGTTCTCTAAAAATCTGAACTTTATTCAGTACAATTCAGTGAAAGGAACATTCATTTGAAAACACAATCAATACATCAAAAAGTTGAAGGACTAGTAGCAGTGAGAGCAGAAACAGAAAGAAAAATCCCCAAAATTCAGACAAGTTGGTCACCTGGGACGGCAGAGGGGAAGCACGGGGCCGCCTGGGACAAGGGCTAATTATTCTCTTTCTGGAGAACTGAGAGGTTTTTCTAGATTTTAATGTATCCCCTCAGCCAAGCGTAGCTCCCAGGACGGCTCCATGCGGGCGGGAAGCGCCGGCAGCCCCGGCTGGAGAGGAGGGAGCCGCAAAGCCCAGGGGCAGAGGGGATGTGGAAGGCGGCGCGGGGCCCAGCGCCCCAGGAATGTTCGCCCAGCGACCGGCCCGGCCCGAACCCGTGCCGGCATCGGGGACAAACCCACTTGAGGGAAATTGAAGAAAGCACCCTTAGGTGAAGAGCTCTTTAATGAAAAGACACAGAAATGGATGCAGAGCCGGACGCCTCAGCGGCAATTCCCAGCTCTGCCGGCACTGGCGGGGGGAAAGAAGGGGAGAAGATCTGCTTTTGGCTGTCATCTTTTACCTTTTCAGCATTTAATTTCCTTTTTGCACGTCACTGTTTGACACTGTTCTTGCCCGCTCAATCCCTCACCGCGGCCGTCCAGCCGCAGAGACGTCATTTCAGCCCTTACGGCCCGCGCAGGGTGGCAAACTCCGCAGGGGCAAACGCCTCCGGAGTCGGATGGGGATGTTGGGAATCGCACAGGGATGGGGAGGCTGGGAACGGGCAAAACTGCTTTTCCCTGATAACCCTCCAAGTCCGACACCCCCACTCCCCCGTAGCACTGACACCCCCCTCCCTCGCCCGGGCACTCCAGGGCAATTCCCAGAAGGAATGCGAGTGGGCAAGCAGGGAAGCGCCAGGCGCCTCGCTCTTTTTACAGTTACGAGAGGTCCGTGTTCAGGCATTAAAACAAAACCGCCTCCACCTGCTCCGTGTGGGTATTTTATTTTCCCGGGCTGGGAGGATTCAGCTCCAAGAGGGAGCGGGGAGATGGAGCGGCGGGAACAAGACGGGCTGCGGCAGAAGCCGCTCCGAGAGCTGCGAAGCGGGAGCGCGAAGCGGCTGCGGGGCCTGCGGGAAGGGGGGGAAGGCGGCCGGGCCCCTCGGCCTCTGCCGTCCCTGGGGGTAACTTGGGTAACGCATCCCGGGGACCGGCGGCGGGCGGGGCGTCGCCTGGCAACGGGGGACGCCGCTTTGTCCCTGTCACCCGTTGCCGGTGGCACCGCGCTGAGGCGAGGAGAGGAGGAGGAGGAGAGGAGACGAGGAGAAGGAGGATCAGGAGAATACGAGGAGGAGGAGGAGGAGGAGCAGGAGGAAGGCTGCCGACTGCCCACCCCAGTCCCACCCGTCCCGGTCCCGGTCCCGGTCCCGGTCCCCCCCGCAAGGCAGAAAGGCCCCCGTCCCCCTCCGGTCCCTCCGGGGCTTCGGGCTGGGCAGCGGCCATGGCTGAGCCCGAGCTGTCGCAGCTGCTGGACGCGGCCATCGGGACGCCCGAGGTCGGGTCTGTCAACTTCACGGCGCTGCGCAGCCTGCTGCAGGCCATGCTGGGCCGCCTGTCCCTGCTGGAGGGGGACCGGCCTGCCCAGGCGGCCGCCGGCCGGGAGCAGGACGGGGACAGGGCCCAGGCCGTGGGGCAGCAGCTCCCGGAGCCGCGGGAGCAGCTGCCCGGGAAGGACTCGGTGTCGGGCACCGCGAGCGGCCCCCAGCTGGCCTCCGTGGCCACCGACGTGGGGCAGATGAAGGAGAAGGTCAAAGAGAACGAGAGCGGCATCTCCAAGGTAGAGGCTCTTGCTGCTCCCCTGGGTGCTCCCCCGCCAGACGCCCCCTCCTCCGGGCTCTGCGCAGCCCTTGGACCAAGGTCTGGTTTAAGCGCCAGCTCACGGCGGCACGTGGGGCTTCAGCGCGGGAAAGGCATGGAGAGTTGGGGAGGAAGAGCTGGGGCTGAAACGCTGCTCCGCTTGCTCTGTGTCCAGCCCAGGCTGCCATCGGCGAGTTATGGGGGGGTCCCACACAGCCCCCGGTGCCCTTGGCTCCGCTGGCTGGAGGCTCGGCAGCCCCTCCAGGAGGCTGGACCTCCAGCCCAGCCCCACCACCCTCTCCAGCCCTCCCTTCCCGTTCCTGACCTACGGCCGGTACCGCATGCGCTCCTGGGGCAGCTGAGAGGCTCCATCAGCCCCTCGTGGGCCTCATCTCCCACCACAAATCCCCTGGGCTCGCCCAAGGGCTAAAGCCAGCACTGGTGCCACTGGAGAGGGGCCTCATCCCTCCTGCGTGGCGTTGCCCGAGCATCTGCAGTGGGAAGAAATAAGCTTGGGTTCAAGGAAAGACCACAGCGGGGGTGAGGTCCTGCTCCCCAGGGACCCTCCTCTGGGGCTCAACCGCCACCACCCCCCGCTCCCAGGCCCTCGAGGAGATCGGCGGCATGAAGGCGGCGCAGACGCGCATGGGAGAGGACATCCAGGCGATGCAGGAGGCGCTCGGCTTGGTGAGCTGCTGCCGGTGGCCCCAGGAGGGAACTGGGCCCTCGCCCCCTCTCGGCCCCTCTCGCTGTCGCCATCCCAGCCCCTGCCCCGCCGCCATCAGCCACCGGTGTCACCCATTCACCCATCGGGAAGGGCACCAGGAGGGAAGAGTGGGAGGGGTGTCCCAAAGTGGGGAGCGGGGACCCCATCCCACTGCCCCCACAGCCCCCCAGCCTCTGCCCCCCAGCACTGCCCGGGGAGGGCAGAACCGGGCAGCGCTGCCGGCAGGTCAGGCTGGGGGTAGAGGGAACTGCGGCATCAACCAAAGGGATGCTGGGGCACTTTGGAAGCCACCAGCCATCCATACCGGGACGTGGGGGCTGGGAAGGAGGGGAGAGAAAGCTCTGCCCCGGGCCATACTGCCCCAGCCCCAGGCACAGCCCGGCGTCCCTCTGTCTTGTGCCCAAGTCAGTTTGCGCGTGCTCCTTTGAAATCCCGCTCCCGCATCCGAACGGGTGTCCCTCTCCTCGCCCAGCTCCAGGACAAACTCCAGGAAGCTGCCGGCCGGCTGCCAGGCCCCCGCAAACAGAGGGGGATGGACACGGACGAGGTACGGCCGCGAGCACCCCTGCATCCTGCACGGGGGCAGGAGGGAGCCGGGGGACAGGCTGTGCCCAGGAGCAGCGAGGGGACTCCGGGGACACAGCCTGGCTCTCTGGGGATGCGAGCGGGGAGCCAAGAATCAGCAGTGACCACCAAGAAGGGGACAGACGCTCCCGCCGATGAGAGGAGGAGGAGGTCTGATGCCAGCACCACGGCCCCGGGAACGCAGCCAGGAGCTGCTGGCATCAAGACCCAGACCCCAAGGGCACAGCCAGGATCCGCCGGCGTGTCCCCTTTGCGAGATCCGTCCATGTCCCGGGGGTCCTGGGGCCCCAGCAGCATCCCTCTAGATGAGAGCAGCGTCACCCTCCGGGGCCGGGTCTCCTCCCTGCAGGGCCAGGCCAGCGACATGCAGGACGAGACGGGGAAGGTGAGTCGGTGGCAGCACGCGAGGGGGCTGCGGGGATGCCGGGGGGGGTTGGGCAGGGAGGGGGCAACCGAAGGGCCCCTGTGCTGGGATGACACGGGGGCCTGTGCCCTGACTCTGCCACAACCACCATTCCCAGGTCAGGCAGCTGGAAGATGCCTTTGGGAAGCTTGGGGTGTCTGGAGATGACTTGGACGTGGATGGCAGCGAGCGCAGCACCCTGCAGCCAGGGTAAAAGGACGGGAGAGGGTTTCCTACTGTGTGGGGCCGCAAGGGACCCAGGGGGGCTGGGAGCATCCCAGTCTGGGGGGCCAGAGACACCCCCCGAGCAGCCCCGTGGAGGCTAAGCCTGCCCGCGTCCCCGTCTCGCTGGGCAGGTCCACGCTGCAGGAGATCAAGAAGGAGCTCTCGGAGGTGATGGAGCTTAGACTGGAGCAGATGAAGCAGGAGCTGAAGGATCTGGGCCTGGAACAGATGAAGAGGGAGCTGAAGGATCTGGGTTTGGAGCAGATGAAGCAGGAGCTGAAGGTTCTGGGTCTGGAGCAGATGAAGCAGGAGCTGAAGGATCTGGGCCTGGAACAGATGAAGAGGGAGCTGAAGGAACTGGCAGAGCATCAGGAGATAAGCAAGGCCACGCTGAAGAAGCTGGGGGCGGAGATGGACAAGCAGCTGCAGGCACAGGTGAGGTGTGGGGGGAGCGCTCCCAGCACCCGCCGGCTCGGTGGGGGGGTCCTGATGGGCTTCCCGGCCACCTCCCCTGGCTGGCGGGGGCCATGGAGACTCCACGGCACCGGGGCTCGTTGGCCGCCTCCATCCCAGCTCAGAGGCGGTTCCTCCTCCTCCCCTTCCTGCAGCAGGAGAAGCTGAGGGCGCTGGAGAGCGTGGGGCAGGAGGCGGCCGCGTGCCCTGCCTGCAGCGGGGACACCAGGGCGCAGGTGGGGCAGCTCCTCCAGCGCTACGAGAAGCTGCAGGAGGCGGTGGACGCCTTGCTGTCCCGGCTGGCGGCATACAAGGTGGCCAGGCACCTGCCGAGGAGGAGCCAGGTAGGGAGATGCCGGCGTGGGGGGCTTGGGAGGGGGCTGCTGCGCCCCCCCGGCTGGTTGGGCTTCGCTGTAACGTGGGGGAGCCCCTCGCTGCCCCCCAGCCTGGCTCGTACAAGCCAGCGGAAGGGAATTGGACCTTGGTGCAAGTGTCCTGCTGGCACCCATAGCCCGTGGCCACCGGCCGAGGAACCTGGCTCTGTCCCCACGGGGCAGCCAGCCCCCCCCACAGCAGCATGGTGTCGTCTCCCCCCTGCAGCAGGACGAGGAGCTGCTGAAACGCCTCCAGGCCACCATGGTGCAGGTGCAAGGGGAGCACGAAAAGCTCAGCTCCATCGTGGGGAACATGCGGGACGAGAGTCACCAGAAGCAGAAGGACACCAAGGCAGGTGGCAGAAAGCCCCGCGGGGTCAGAGCCTCCAGCAGAGCCCCGGCTGGGGACCACCGGGGGTCCGTCCCCCTGCCCGCCGGCTGGCAGCCCTGCAGGGGCTCCAAACGCCCTTCCTGGAGGTGTGAGGGTCGGGGGGAGGCGGGGGGCGCTGGGCTGGCCGGGAGGCAGCGCGGAGCCTGCCGTGGCATCACGGGGTGCTCTCTCTGTTGGAAAAGGCTCTGTTCCAGTCCCTGGAGAGGCTGGTGAAGCAGAAAGCAGACAAGGAGGACCTGGAGTTGGGAATCGACGTGGTACGGCTTCGAGGGGACCCAGCGCCAGCCAAGGGGGTGCGGGGCAGGGTGACAAGCGCCCCTTGGCCCTTGGGTGCTCGGTGGCAGAACCTGCTGGGGGGAGGGAGGATTTCCAGACGGGCCGCGGGTCCCTCGCCGCGTCCCTCTGTGTCCCCACGGGCCCCTTCGGCTGGTGGGACCGAGCCCACGGGGGTGGTGGGGCGAGCGGGGCCCCGCAGCCACTTCTCCCGCCAGGGGCTGTCCCTGCCCATCGGACCTCCAGCCTTTCCCCACCGCTCTCCTCCTCTCCCTCCCGCTAGAAAGCAGACAAAAGCGCCCTGGCCGGCAAAGTCAACCACGCTGAGTTTGACGCGCGGATGGAGCGGCTGAAGGAGATGTTCCAGGAGATGCTGAGCCGAGTGACGGGCCAGGAGCAGCTCCAGCAGCAGCTCAGTGAAGAGCTGGCCGCCAAGGTGAGGGCTGGCTCGTCCCCGCCGCGCACAAGTGGCACCTTTGGGGCTGGGCAGCCGAAGGCAGCATCCCTCCGAGGGTCCCCCCTCCCGCCGTGACCCCCGGGGAACGCCACGTCCCTCGCCGGGCCGGGCGCTGAGGGTGTCCCCCATCCACAGCTGGACCGCCTGGAGCTGGGGCCTTTCCGGCAGCAGCTGGAGGGGCACTGGGAGAGCATCCTGAAGCAGCTCCAGGAGAAGGCAGCGCAGGCGGAGGATGACGACGCGGCTGGGATTAGGAAGTGAGTGCGATGGGGACAGTGGCGGCTCCGGGGACACCTCGCTGCTGCCTGCCAGCTGCCTGCCTGCGTGCGGGCAGAGCCGCCTCCCCCCCAGGAGCTGACCCAGCCCTTTTCTCCCCCCTCCAGGCTGCTGCTGGCCCATTTCCACTGCCTGTCCTGCGACCGGCCCCTCGACGTGCGGGTGCCTGGCCCGTGAGTAGCGCCCGGCACCCTGGGGGAACGGGGGGGCGATGGGTGCTGGCGGTGCCCCGCTGTGCCGGGCACAGGGGTCCGGCTGTCTGCCTGGGGGGGTCTGACCCTGCCCAGCCCCCTCGCAGACCTGCCCGGCAGCGGGGCCACAGGGAGCCCTCCCTGGGGGGCAGCGGGCGGGGGGGTGCCATGTGGTACAAGCCCGTGGGTTTTGGGGCGCCGTCCCAAACCTGGGCAGCTCTTTTGAGCCCGCCACCGATGCGCGGCTCCTGCCCTCCCCAGGTGCATCGTGACCATCCCATCCTCCCCGCCGATGCCCCCCCGCCCCACCGGACAGCCCCTGACCGTCCTCAAATCAGAACAGGAACAGCAGGATGGCAAAAGGTAGGGGACAAGGGGACAGATCCCCAGCCCCTGGGGTGCAGGGTGGCTCTGCCCCGTCGACAGAGAGCTATTCCCAGGGTGGGGGCAGAAGGGGCCTGGGGGGCCTGAGCATGGAAGGGGAGCAGAGATGTGCCGCGGAGGGTCAGCTGTGTTTGCTCTGCCTCTCTGGGGCTTTACTGACCCCCCCCTCACTGCCCCGTCTGGCCCAGGTCTCTGTCTCAAGGGCGCTGAAGCAGCGTGTGATGAGTTGTGTCTGCTCTCAGCCTGACCTTGGGCTGGAGGGGGTGGGGGCTCCTGGGAGACCAGTTGTAAAAATGAAGCACCGCAGCTGAGACAGCCCAGCTCCTGCCTCCTGATATCCTTTGCACGGAGTGCAGGGATCTGCCACGGCCGTGGCAATCGGATGGCACTTGTGGGGGGACGTACCCATTGGGGAGCAGCCGCTGGCCCCCCTCCTGGCCTAGCAGGCTGAAGTACAGGGTGCCACGGTGCCAGGCACTGAGCATCCCTCTGCCCTGTCCCACAGGGAGCCGCCGGCCGAGCCCAGGTACCCGACCGTGCCGCGGAGCTGCGGGGGCCGGCACACCGTCACCACCCCGCTGCAGCGCCGCCAGTGCCTCCGGCCCCCCCCGCACCTCCAGCACCTCCTGCTCCCCAGCAAGGTAGGGATGACCAAGGTGGGGTACGGCGCGGGGACTGAGGCTGGGAGGGTGATGCTGAGTGTCGCTGGGGGGGTGTCCGTGCCTCAGTTTCCCCAGGGAGAGCTGGCTGCGGGGGCATTGCGTGGGGATGCAGAGCTGGTGGCTCAGCCAGCCCCGCTCTCTCCTTCCCAGTGCAACGTGGTGGATCTGCTGGCCAAGGACCGCCGCATCTCCCAGGGCCGGCTGGAGGAGCCGCTGCCTGCGCTCAGGGGCACGGAGGGTACGGCTGGGGCCGGCTTGGGGGCAGGATCCCGTGGGAGCGAGGGGGACAGCGGGGCGCGCAGGGCGACCACGCGGTCCCCAGTTTTTCCCCACCCAGGTCCCTCCCGGCTCCCCCAACCCCCGCTCCCCCTGTCCCCCTCTGCCTGCCCCGTGCTGGGCTGGCGGAGCTGCCCCGGGGGCAGAAGCGGGGCCAACCCCTGCCCCTCGCCCCCAGAGCCCAGCCCCGGCCAGCCCTGGCCAGCGCCGCACCAGCTCGGGAAGCCCAGGCCAGCGTCGCACGAGCCGGAAGAGCCAAAGCCGACGGAGCCAAAGCCGGCGCAGCACAAGGCAGACTGGGCCAACGGCCCCCTCTCCCTGGCACCGAGGCCCCCCCGGAGCCGACCCAGCGCCCGGCCAGCCAGACCCCAACACGTGTTCTTCAAAACCTGATTTATTACTATTTTATTAATAAAAACCCTTCATCTCGTTCTTTCTTGTATTTTTCCCCTTTTTTTTTGGGGCCATGAACGGCGGTGACAGGGACGGGGGGGCATCACCTTGCTCACCCCCAGCCCCGCTCCCGGCCCTGCAGCGCAGCAGCGGGAGGGAGGACGGGGTGAGGGGTCCCCAGCCCGGCGCTGCCGGGGGACGGGCACCTGCGGGCGCTGGCACCTGGCGGGGACGGACCCCCCCGGCCACGCTCCCTCAGCTCAGAGCCGGGACAGCGCTGCTCCCCGCACCCCCCAGCCCCGGCCACCGCTCGGGGCCAGCGACAGCAGAGGACGAGGAACCAAGAGGGACGAGTCGACCCTGGGGCTGGGGCCCAAAACGGTGGCCGTTGGGGGGTTCATTCACGGCCGGGGTTTGGCCCAGGAGCGCGTTACGGAGCAGCGGCTGCTGGGCTCCTCCAGCATCTCCTCTGCCGCCTCCTCCCGCTGGTGTCCTGGTTCCGGTGGGGATAGGGTTAATTTTCCCTGGTATTCCATGCCATGTGAGCCACGCCCACCCTGAGCTGCCGGCGGAGGGGGCAGGAAGTTGCTGCTTAAAAGCGGGCCGGGGCGTCCCGGGTCCGGCCAGCGAGCGTCGGGAGCGGTGGTTCCCTAATCGCGTTTGTGTATTCCCCTATCCGTGTTGTTGTTGTTGTTGCTGTTGCTGTTGCTGTTGTTGTTGTTGTTGCTGTTGTTGTTTGCCTGTTCCCTTTGCTGTCCTGTTAAACTGCCTTTGTATGTCAGCCAAGCAAGTGGACTACCATGGAAAGAGGTATCCAGTACCTGAGAGAATTAGCCGTGCGGGAGATGATTTATTATGACTTGGACAATGCAGACTTACCCACAGACCCTGATGAGGTGCGATGCACAAGGCCCATGTGGCGGAAGTTTGTACGGAGCGCACCATCGTCATATGCCAACTCCCTGGCAGTAATGGAATGGAAAGGTGAAGAGGGACCAATGGTGGATGAGGTAGCTGGCCGGCTCCGGTGATATGAAGAAAGTCTCTCTTCCCCCCTTGTCTCAGCTGTGGAGAAACTGTCGCGGAAGGTCCAGCAACTTGAAGAGAATGTGTCCTACTCCCCACCTGCACGGGCCAGCATCTCAGCTATTAGAAGCAGGCATTTCCCCACTCAAGAGAGAGAGTACAGAGGGTACACACCACGAGGCACCCTGTGGTTCTACCTGCGGGACCACGGAGAGGACATGAGGAAGTGGGATGGACAACCTGCTTCGATCCTGCGGACACGGGTACAGGAGTTGCAAGGAAGGACAACCACAAAAGGGGATCCCTCCAGGAAAAGTGCCACCCCAGTTTCCAGTGGGCCGTTCCCCAGACAGAGCAGAAGGCCTGATCTTGCTTCTGATCCTCTTGAGGGAACTTCCAAGTCATTTATGCAAGAAGTGAGTAATGGACACTATGACCAGTATTAGAGGGGCCCTGCCTCCGGCCAGGTGGAGGAAAGGGACAACCGGGTTTATTGGACGGTGTGGATTCGATGGCCTGGCACATCAGACCCACAGGAGTATGAGGCTCTAGTGGACACGGGTGCGCAGTGTACTTTAATACCATCAAGCTATAGAGGGGCAGAACCCATTTGTATTTCTGGGGTGACAGGGGGATCCCAAGAGTTGACTGTACTGGAGGCAGAAGTGAGCCTAACTGGGAATGAGTGGCAAAAGCATCCCATTGTGACTGGCCCAGAGGCTCCAGGCATCCTTGGTATAGATTACCTCAGGAGAGGGTATTTTAAGGACCCAAAAGGGTACCGCTGGGCCTTTGGCATAGCTGCTTTGGAGACAGAGGAAGTTAAACAGTTGTCTGCCTTGCCTGGTCTCTCGGAGGATTCTTCTGTTGTGGGGTTGTTGAGGGTCAAAGAACAACAGGTGCCGATTGCTACCACAACGGTGCATCGGCGGCAGTATCGCACTAACCGAGACTCTCTGATTCCCATCCATGAGCTGATTCGTCAACTAGAGGTTCAAGGAGTGATCAGCAAGAGTCGCTCACCCTTTAACAGTCCCATATGGCCGGTGCGAAAATCTAATGGAGAGTGGAGGCTAACTGTAGACTATCGTGGTCTGAATGAAGTCACGCCACCGCTGAGTGCTGCCGTGCCGGACATGCTAGAACTCCAGTAGGAACTGGAGTCCAAGGCAGCCAAGTGGTATGCCACGATTGATATAGCGAATGCATTCTTCTCAATCCCTTTGGCAGCAGAGTGCAGGCCACAGTTTGCTTTCACTTGGAGGGGCGTCCAATACACCTGGAATCGACTGCCCCAGGGGTGGAAACACAGCCCCACCATTTGCCATGGACTGATCCAGACTGCACTGGAACAGGGTGAAGCTCCAGAACATCTGCAGTACATTGATGACATCATTGTATGGGGAAACACAGCAGAAGAAGTTTTTGAGAAAGGGAGTAAAATAGTCCGAATCCTTCTGAACGCTGGTTTTGCTATAAAGCGAAGTAAGGTCAAGGGACCTGCGCAGGAGATCCAGTTTTTAGGAATAAAATGGCAAGATGGACGCCGTCAGATTCCAATGGATGTGATCAACAAAATAGCAGCTATGTCTCCACCAACTAGTAAAAAGGAAACACAAGCTTTCTTAGGCATTGTGGGTTTTTGGAGGATGCATATCCCAGATTACAGTCAAATTGCAAGCCCTCTGTATCAAGTAACCCGGAAGAAGAATGACTTTAAATGGGGTCCTGAGCAACAACAAGCTTTTGAACAAATCAAACAGGAAAGAGTCCATGCAGTGGCCCTGGGGCCAGTCTGGGCAGGACAAGATGTTAAAAATGTGCTCTACAGCGCAGCCGGGGAGAACGGCCCTACCTGGAGCCTCTGGCAGAAAGCACCAGGGGAGACTCGAGGTCAACCCCCGGGGTTTTGGAGTCGTGGATACAGAGGATCCGAAGCCCGCTACACTCCAACAGAAAAAGAGATCTTGGCAGCATATGAAGGGGTTCGAGCTGCTTCAGAAGTAGTTGGTACAGAAGCACAGCTCCTCTTAGCACCTCGACTGCCGGTGCTGGGTTGGATGTTCAAAGAAAGGGTCCCCACCACACATCATGCAACCGATGCTACATGGAGTAAGTGGATTGCACTGATCACGCAGCGAACTCGAATGGGAAACCCCAGTCACCCAGGAATTCTGGAAGTGATCATGGACTGGCCAGAAGGCAAGGATTCCGGAACGTCACCAGAGGAGGAGGTGACGCGTGCAGAAGAGGCCCCACCATATAATAAACTGCCAGAAAATGAGAAGAAATATGCCCTGTTCACTGATGGGTCCTGCCGTATTGTGGGAAAGCATCGAAAGTGGAAGGCTGCTGTGTGGAGTCCTACACGACGGGTTGCAGAAGCCAGTGAGGGACAGGGTGAATCGAGCCAGTTTGCAGAGGTGAAGGCTATTCAGCTGGCTTTGGACATTGCTGAGCGAGAAAAATGGCCAGTACTTTATCTCTACACTGACTCATGGATGGTGGCAAATGCTCTGTGGGGGTGGCTACAGCAGTGGAAGCAGGGCAACTGGCAGCGCAGAGGCAAACCCATCTGGGCTGCTGACCTATGGCAAGATATTGCTGCCCGGATAGAGAATCTGGTTGTGAAAGTACGCCATGTAGATGCCCACGTACCGAAGAATCGGGCCACGGAGGAACATCAGAACAAGCAGCAGGTGGATCGGGCTGCTAGGATTGAAGTGGCTGAGGTGAATCTGGACTGGCAACATAAGGGTGAACTATTCACAGCTCGATGGGCCCATGACTCCTCAGGCCATCAAGGGAGAGATGCGACATATAGATGGGCTCGTGACCGAGGGGTGGACTTGACCGTGGACACTATTGCACAGGTCATCCATGAATGTGAGACATGCGCTGCGATCAAACAAGCCAAGCGTTTGAAGCCTCTTTGGTATGGAGGGCGATGGCTGAAATACAAAGATGGGGAGGCCTGGCAGATTGATTATATCACACTGCCACAAACCCGTCAAGGCAAGCGCTATGTGCTCACAATGGTGGAAGCAACCACCGGATGGCTGGAAACATACCCTGTGCCCCATGCCACTGCCCGGAACACTATCCTGGGCCTTGAAAAGCAAGTCCTGTGGCGACATGGTACCCCAGAGAGAACTGAGTCGGACAACGGGACTCATTTCCGAAACAGCCTCATAGACACCTGGGCCAAAGAGCATGGTATCGAGTGGGTGTATCACATCCCCTGTCACGCACCAGCCTCTGGGAAGATAGAACGATACAATGGACTGTTAAAAACTACACTGAGAGCAATGGGTGGTGGGACTTTAAAACACTGGGATACACATTTAGCAAAAGCTACCTGGCTAGTTAACACCAGGGGATCTAACAATCGGGCTGGCCCTGCCCAATCAAAACTTCCACGTACTGTAGAAGGGGATAAAGTCCCCGTAGTGCACATGAAGAATATGCTAGGGAAGACAGTCTGGGTTAGTCCTGCCTCAGGCAAAGGCAAACCCATCCGTGGGATTGCTTTTGCCCAAGGACCTGGGTGCACTTGGTGGGTGATGTGGCAGGATGGGGAAGTCCGATGTGTACCTCATGGGGATCTGATTTTGGGCGAGAATAGCCAATGAATCAGATTGTGTGCTGTTAATTGCTATCAGTTGTACTACGAGTAAGGCACAGGGATGATGGGATAAGAACTGATCTCAGCAGCTGGCGCCCAGCAGTTTCCTCAAGATCTACATCTTCAGCCCACGGACTGCGTGCATGAGCCACACCAGGTGCACCAGTCACAAGCTCCGAAAAATACAGCATGCAACAGACCAGCACCACCCAGCATCTCACCTGCCCTGAGAGACTGTTCTAACAGATGGAGCCCAAAGACGTGGATTAAAAGAACTCAACGGACACTTTGGAGGGATGGCCCATAAACTAAGGGCATTATATGTGTGTATATATATATATAACAGGGGAAAATGGTGGCAATTCATTGGAACCTGCTGGGCATGGCATAGATGGTATGGAATAAGGGGTGGATAATGTCCTGGTTCTGGTGGGGATAGGGTTAATTTTCCCTGGTATTCCATGCCATGTGAGCTATGCCCACCCTGAGCTGCCGGGGGAGGGGGCAGGAAGTTGCTGCTTAAAAGCGGGCGGGGGCGTCCCGGGTCCGGCCGGCGAGCGGCGGGGAGCGGCGGTTCCGTAATCGCGTTTGTATATTCCCCTGTCCGTGGTGTTGTTCTTGTTGTTTGCCTGTTCCCTTTGCTGTCCTGTTAAACTGCCTTTGTCTCAACCCAAGAGTCTTGCCTTTTCTTACAATTCTTCCTGTATTAGGAAGGCGCGAGCGAGCGGCACGTGGTTCTTTGTTGCCGTCTGAGGCTAAACGACGACAGCTGGAAAAGCCACTTCCCTTGCAAATAATCAAGAGACAAGGAGGGGAGGGAAAAGATTAAATCAAGCACGACGTAAGCAGGAAAAAAGCAAACCCCAAGAGAAATGCCGTGTTCTCTAAAAATCTGAACTTTATTCAGTACAATTCAGTGAAAGGAACATTCATTTGAAAACACAATCAATACATCAAAAAGTTGAAGGACTAGTAGCAGTGAGAGCAGAAACAGAAAGAAAAAAACCCCAAAATTCAGACAAGTTGGTCACCTGGGACGGCAGAGGGGAAGCACGGGGCCGCCTGGGACAAGGGCTAATTATTCTCTTTCTGGAGAACTGAGAGGTTTTTCTAGATTTTAATGTATCCCCTCAGCCAAGCGTAGCTCCCAGGACGGCTCCATGCGGGCGGGAAGCGCCGGCAGCCCCGGCTGGAGAGGAGGGAGCCGCAAAGCCCAGGGGCAGAGGGGATGTGGAAGGCGGCGCGGGGCCCAGCGCCCCAGGAATGTTCGCCCAGCGACCGGCCCGGCCCGAACCCGTGCCGGCATCGGGGACAAACCCACTTGAGGGAAATTGAAGAAAGCACCCTTAGGTGAAGAGCTCTTTAATGAAAAGACACAGAAATGGATGCAGAGCCGGACGCCTCAGCGGCAATTCCCAGCTCTGCCGGCACTGGCGGGGGGAAAGAAGGGGAGAAGATCTGCTTTTGGCTGTCATCTTTTACCTTTTCAGCATTTAATTTCCTTTTTGCACGTCACTGTTTGACACTGTTCTTGCCCGCTCAATCCCTCACCGCGGCCGTCCAGCCGCAGAGACGTCATTTCAGCCCTTACGGCCCGCGCAGGGTGGCAAACTCCGCAGGGGCAAACGCCTCCGGAGTCGGATGGGGATGTTGGGAATCGCACAGGGATGGGGAGGCTGGGAACGGGCAAAACTGCTTTTCCCTGATAACCCTCCAAGTCCGACACCCCCACTCCCCCGTAGCACTGACACCCCCCTCCCTCGCCCGGGCACTCCAGGGCAATTCCCAGAAGGAATGCGAGTGGGCAAGCAGGGAAGTGCCAGGCGCCTCGCTCTTTTTACAGTTACGAGAGGTCCGTGTTCAGGCATTAAAACAAAACCGCCTCCACCTGCTCCGTGTGGGTATTTTATTTTCCCGGGCTGGGAGGATTCAGCTCCAAGAGGGAGCGGGGAGATGGAGCGGCGGGAACAAGACGGGCTGCGGCAGAAGCCGCTCCGAGAGCTGCGAAGCGGGAGCGCGAAGCGGCTGCGGGGCCTGCGGGAAGGGGGGGAAGGCAGCCGGGCCCCTCGGCCTCTGCCGTCCCTGGGGGTAACTTGGGTAACGCATCCCGGGGACCGGCGGCGGGCGGGGCGTCGCCTGGCAACGGGGGACGCCGCTTTGTCCCTGTCACCCGTTGCCGGTGGCACCGCGCTGAGGCGAGGAGAGGAGGAGGAGGAGAGGAGACGAGGAGAAGGAGGATCAGGAGAATACGAGGAGGAGGAGGAGGAGGAGCAGGAGGAAGGCTGCCGACTGCCCACCCCAGTCCCACCCGTCCCGGTCCCGGTCCCGGTCCCGGTCCCGGTCCCCCCCGCAAGGCAGAAAGGCCCCCGTCCCCTCCGGGGCTTCGGGCTGGGCAGCGGCCATGGCTGAGCCCGAGCTGTCGCAGCTGCTGGACGCGGCCATCGGGACGCCCGAGGTCGGGTCTGTCAACTTCACGGCACTGCGCAGCCTGCTGCAGGCCATGCTGGGCCGCCTGTCCCTGCTGGAGGGGGACCGGGCTGCCCAGGCGGCCGCCGGCCGGGAGCAGGACGGGGACAGGGCCCAGGCCGTGGGGCAGCAGCTCCCGGAGCCGCGGGAGCAGCTGCCCGGGAAGGACTCGGTGTCGGGCACCGCGAGCGGCCCCCAGCTGGCCTCCGTGGCCACCGACGTGGGGCAGATGAAGGAGAAGGTCAAAGAGAACGAGAGCGGCATCTCCAAGGTAGAGGCTCTTGCTGCTCCCCTGGGTGCTCCCCCGCCAGACGCCCCCTCCTCCGGGCTCTGCGCAGCCCTTGGACCAAGGTCTGGTTTAAGCGCCAGCTCACGGCGGCACATGGGGCTTCAGCGCGGGAAAGGCATGGAGAGTTGGGGAGGAAGAGCTGGGGCTGAAACGCTGCTCCGCTTGCTCTGTGTCCAGCCCAGGCTGCCATCGGCGAGTTATGGGGGGGTCCCACACAGCCCCCGGTGCCCTTGGCTCCGCTGGCTGGAGGCTCGGCAGCCCCTCCAGGAGGCTGGACCTCCAGCCCAGCCCCACCACCCTCTCCAGCCCTCCCTTCCCGTTCCTGACCTACGGCCGGTACCGCATGCGCTCCTGGGGCAGCTGAGAGGCTCCATCAGCCCCTCGTGGGCCTCATCTCCCACCACAAATCCCCTGGGCTCGCCCAAGGGCTAAAGCCAGCACTGGTGCCACTGGAGAGGGGCCTCATCCCTCCTGCGTGGCGTTGCCCGAGCATCTGCAGTGGGAAGAAATAAGCTTGGGTTCAAGGAAAGACCACAGCAGGGGTGAGGTCCTGCTCCCCAGGGACCCTCCTCTGGGGCTCAACCGCCACCACCCCCCGCTCCCAGGCCCTCGAGGAGATCGGCGGCATGAAGGCGGCGCAGACGCGCATGGGAGAGGACATCCAGGCGATGCAGGAGGCGCTCGGCTTGGTGAGCTGCTGCCGGTGGCCCCAGGAGGGAACTGGGCCCTCGCCCCCTCTCGGCCCCTCTCGCTGTCGCCATCCCAGCCCCTGCCCCGCCGCCATCAGCCACCGGTGTCACCCATTCACCCATCGGGAAGGGCACCAGGAGGGAAGAGTGGGAGGGGTGTCCCAAAGTGGGGAGCGGGGACCCCATCCCACTGCCCCCACAGCCCCCCAGCTTCTGCCCCCCAGCACTGCCCGGGGAGGGCAGAACCGGGCAGCGCTGCCGGCAGGTCAGGCTGGGGGTAGAGGGAACTGCGGCATCAACCAAAGGGATGCTGGGGCACTTTGGAAGCCACCAGCCATCCATACCGGGACGTGGGAGCTGGGAAGGAGGGGAGAGAAAGCTCTGCCCCGGGCCATACTGCCCCAGCCCCAGGCACAGCCCGGCGTCCCTCTGTCTTGTGCCCAAGTCAGTTTGCGCGTGCTCCTTTGAAATCCCGCTCCCGCATCCGAACGGGTGTCCCTCTCCTCGCCCAGCTCCAGGACAAACTCCAGGAAGCTGCCGGCCGGCTGCCGGGCCCCCGCAAACAGAGGGGGATGGACACGGACGAGGTACGGCCGCGAGCACCCCTGCATCCTGCACGGGGGCAGGAGGGAGCCGGGGGACAGGCTGTGCCCAGGAGCAGCGAGGGGACTCCGGGGACACAGCCTGGCTCTCTGGGGATGCGAGCGGGGAGCCAAGAATCAGCAGTGACCACCAAGAAGGGGACAGACGCTCCCGCCGATGAGAGGAGGAGGAGGTCTGATGCCAGCACCACGGCCCCGGGAACGCAGCCAGGAGCTGCTGGCATCAAGACCCAGACCCCAAGGGCACAGCCAGGATCCGCCGGCGTGTCCCCTTTGCGAGATCCGTCCATGTCCCGGGGGTCCTGGGGCCCCAGCAGCATCCCTCTAGATGAGAGCAGCGTCACCCTCCGGGGCCGGGTCTCCTCCCTGCAGGGCCAGGCCAGCGACATGCAGGACGAGATGGGGAAGGTGAGTCGGTGGCAGCACGCGAGGGGGCTGCGGGGATGCCGGGGGGGGTTGGGCAGGGAGGGGGCAACCGAAGGGCCCCTGTGCTGGGATGACACGGGGGCCTGTGCCCTGACTCTGCCACAACCACCATTCCCAGGTCAGGCAGCTGGAAGATGCCTTTGGGAAGCTTGGGGTGTCTGGAGATGACTTGGACGTGGATGGCAGCGAGCGCAGCACCCTGCAGCCAGGGTAAAAGGACGGGAGAGGGTTTCCTACTGTGTGGGGCCGCAAGGGACCCAGGGGGGCTGGGAGCATCCCAGTCTGGGGGGCCAGAGACACCCCCCGAGCAGCCCCGTGGAGGCTAAGCCTGCCCGCGTCCCCGTCTCGCTGGGCAGGTCCACGCTGCAGGAGATCAAGAAGGAGCTCTCGGAGGTGATGGAGCTGAGACTGGAGCAGATGAAGCAGGAGCTGAAGGATCTGGGTTTGGAGCAGATGAAGCAGGAGCTGAAGGATCTGGGCCTGGAACAGATGAAGAGGGAGCTGAAGGTTCTGGGTCTGGAGCAGATGAAGCAGGAGCTGAAGGATCTGGGCCTGGAACAGATGAAGAGGGAGCTGAAGGAACTGGCAGAGCATCAGGAGATAAGCAAGGCCACGCTGAAGAAGCTGGGGGCGGAGATGGACAAGCAGCTGCAGGCACAGGTGAGGTGTGGGGGGAGCGCTCCCAGCACCCGCCGGCTCGGTGGGGGGGTCCTGATGGGCTTCCCGGCCACCTCCCCTGGCTGGCGGGGGCCATGGAGACTCCACGGCACCGGGGCTCGTTGGCCACCTACATCCCAGCTCAGAGGCGGTTCCTCCTCCTCCCCTTCCTGCAGCAGGAGAAGCTGAGGGCGCTGGAGAGCGTGGGGCAGGAGGCGGCCGCGTGCCCTGCCTGCAGCGGGGACACCAGGGCGCAGGTGGGGCAGCTCCTCCAGCGCTACGAGAAGCTGCAGGAGGCGGTGGACGCCTTGCTGTCCCGGCTGGCGGCATACAAGGTGGCCAGGCACCTGCCGAGGAGGAGCCAGGTAGGGAGATGCCGGCGTGGGGGGCTTGGGAGGGGGCTGCTGCGCCCCCCCGGCTGGTTGGGCTTCGCTGTAACGTGGGGGAGCCCCTCGCTGCCCCCCAGCCTGGCTCGTACAAGCCAGCGGAAGGGAATTGGACCTTGGTGCAAGTGTCCTGCTGGCACCCATAGCCCGTGGCCACCGGCCGAGGAACCTGGCTCTGTCCCCACGGGGCAGCCAGCCCCCCCCACAGCAGCATGGTGTCGTCTCCCCCCTGCAGCAGGACGAGGAGCTGCTGAAACGCCTCCAGGCCACCATGGTGCAGGTGCAAGGGGAGCACGAAAAGCTCAGCTCCATCGTGGGGAACATGCGGGACGAGAGTCACCAGGAGCAGAAGGACACCAAGGCAGGTGGCAGAAAGCCCCGCGGGGTCAGAGCCTCCAGCAGAGCCCCGGCTGGGGACCACCGGGGGTCCGTCCCCCTGCCCGCCGGCTGGCAGCCCTGCAGGGGCTCCAAACGCCCTTCCTGGAGGTGTGAGGGTTGGGGGGAGGCGGGGGGCGCTGGGCTGGCCGGGAGGCAGCGCGGAGCCTGCCGTGGCATCACGGGGTGCTCTCTCTGTTGGAAAAGGCTCTGTTCCAGTCCCTGGAGAGGCTGGTGAAGCAGAAAGCAGACAAGGAGGACCTGGAGTTGGGAATCGACGTGGTACGGCTTCGAGGGGACCCAGCGCCAGCCAAGGGGGTGCGGGGCAGGGTGACAAGCGCCCCTTGGCCCTTGGGTGCTCGGTGGCAGAACCTGCTGGGGGGAGGGAGGATTTCCAGACGGGCCGCGGGTCCCTCGCCGCGTCCCTCTGTGTCCCCACGGGCCCCTTCGGCTGGTGGGACCGAGCCCACGGGGGTGGTGGGGCGAGCGGGGCCCCGCAGCCACTTCTCCCGCCAGGGGCTGTCCCTGCCCATCGGACCTCCAGCCTTTCCCCACCGCTCTCCTCCTCTCCCTCCCGCTAGAAAGCAGACAAAAGCGCCCTGGCCGGCAAAGTCAACCACGCTGAGTTTGACGCGCGGATGGAGCGGCTGAAGGAGATGTTCCAGGAGATGCTGAGCCGGGTGACGGGCCAGGAGCAGCTCCAGCAGCAGCTCAGTGAAGAGCTGGCCGCCAAGGTGAGGGCTGGCTCGTCCCCGCCGCGCACAAGTGGCACCTTTGGGGCTGGGCAGCCGAAGGCAGCATCCCTCCGAGGGTCCCCCCTCCCGCCGTGACCCCCGGGGAACGCCACGTCCCTCGCCGGGCCGGGCGCTGAGGGTGTCCCCCATCCACAGCTGGACCGCCTGGAGCTGGGGCCTTTCCGGCAGCAGCTGGAGGGGCACTGGGAGAGCATCCTGAAGCAGCTCCAGGAGAAGGCAGCGCAGGCGGAGGATGACGACGCGGCTGGGATTAGGAAGTGAGCGCGACGGGGACAGTGGCGGCTCCGGGGACACCTCGCTGCTGCCTGCCAGCTGCCTGCCTGCGTGCGGGCAGAGCCGCCTCCCCCCCAGGAGCTGCCCCAGCCCTTTTCTCCCCCCTCCAGGCTGCTGCTGGCCCATTTCCACTGCCTGTCCTGCGACCGGCCCCTCGACGTGCGGGTGCCTGGCCCGTGAGTAGCGCCCGGCACCCTGGGGGAACGGGGGGGCGATGGGTGCTGGCGGTGCCCCGCTGTGCCGGGCACAGGGGTCCGGCTGTCTGCCTGGGGGGGTCTGACCCTGCCCAGCCCCCTCGCAGCCCTGCCCGGCAGCGGGGCCACAGGGAGCCCTCCCTGGGGGGCAGCGGGCGGGGGGGTGCCATGTGGTACAAGCCCGTGGGTTTTGGGGCGCCGTCCCAAACCTGGGCAGCTCTTTTGAGCCCGCCACCGATGCGCGGCTCCTGCCCTCCCCAGGTGCATCGTGACCATCCCATCCTCCCCGCCGATGCCCCCCCGCCCCACCGGACAGCCCCTGACCGTCCTCAAATCAGAACAGGAACAGCAGGATGGCAAAAGGTAGGGGACAAGGGGACAGATCCCCAGCCCCTGGGGTGCAGGGTGGCTCTGCCCCGTCGACAGAGAGCTATTCCCAGGGTGGGGGCAGAAGGGGCCTGGGGGGCCTGAGCATGGAAGGGGAGCAGAGATGTGCCGCGGAGGGTCAGCTGTGTTTGCTCTGCCTCTCTGGGGCTTTACTGACCCCCCCCTCACTGCCCCGTCTGGCCCAGGTCTCTGTCTCAAGGGCGCTGAAGCAGCGTGTGATGAGTTGTGTCTGCTCTCAGCCTGACCTTGGGCTGGAGGGGGTGGGGGCTCCTGGGAGACCAGTTGTAAAAATGAAGCACCGCAGCTGAGACAGCCCAGCTCCTGCCTCCTGATATCCTTTGCACGGAGTGCAGGGATCTGCCACGGCCGTGGCAATCGGATGGCACTTGTGGGGGACGTACCCATTGGGGAGCAGCCGCTGGCCCCCCTCCTGGCCTAGCAGGCTGAAGTACAGGGTGCCACGGTGCCAGGCACTGAGCATCCCTCTGCCCTGTCCCACAGGGAGCCGCCGGCCGAGCCCAGGTACCCGACCGTGCCGCGGAGCTGCGGGGGCCGGCACACCGTCACCACCCCGCTGCAGCGCCGCCAGTGCCTCCGGCCCCCCCCGCACCTCCAGCACCTCCTGCTCCCCAGCAAGGTAGGGATGACCAAGGTGGGGTACGGCGCGGGGACTGAGGCTGGGAGGGTGATGCTGAGTGTCGCTGGGGGGGTGTCCGTGCCTCAGTTTCCCCAGGGAGAGCTGGCTGCGGGGGCATTGCGTGGGGATGCAGAGCTGGTGGCTCAGCCAGCCCCGCTCTCTCCTTCCCAGTGCAACGTGGTGGATCTGCTGGCCAAGGACCGCCGCATCTCCCGGGGCCGGCTGGAGGAGCCGCTGCCTGCGCTCAGGGGCACGGAGGGTACGGCTGGGGCCGGCTTGGGGGCAGGATCCCGTGGGAGCGAGGGGGACAGCGGGGCGCGCAGGGCGACCACGCGGTCCCCAGTTTTTCCCCACCCAGGTCCCTCCCGGCTCCCCCAATCCCCGCTCCCCCTGTCCCCCTCTGCCTGCCCCGTGCTGGGCTGGCGGAGCTGCCCCGGGGACAGAAGCGGGGCCAACCCCTGCCCCTCGCCCCCAGAGCCCAGCCCCGGCCAGCCCTGGCCAGCGCCGCACCAGCTCGGGAAGCCCAGGCCAGCGTCGCACGAGCCGGAAGAGCCAAAGCCGACGGAGCCAAAGCCGGCGCAGCACAAGGCAGACTGGGCCAACGGCCCCCTCTCCCTGGCACCGAGGCCCCCCCGGAGCCGACCCAGCGCCCGGCCAGCCAGACCCCAACACGTGTTCTTCAAAACCTGATTTATTACTATTTTATTAATAAAAACCCTTCATCTCGTTCTTTCTTGTATTTTTCCCCTTTTTTTTTGGGGCCATGAACGGCGGTGACAGGGACGGGGGGGCATCACCTTGCTCACCCCCAGCCCCGCTCCCGGCCCTGCAGCGCAGCAGCGGGAGGGAGGACGGGGTGAGGGGTCCCCAGCCCGGCGCTGCCGGGGGACGGGCACCTGCGGGCGCTGGCACCTGGCGGGGACGGACCCCCCCGGCCACGCTCCCTCAGCTCAGAGCCGGGACAGCGCTGCTCCCCGCACCCCCCAGCCCCGGCCACCGCTCGGGGCCAGCGACAGCAGAGGACGAGGAACCAAGAGGGACGAGTCGACCCTGGGGCTGGGGCCCAAAACGGTGGCCGTTGGGGGGTTCATTCACGGCCGGGGTTTGGCCCAGGAGCGCGTTACGGAGCAGCGGCTGCTGGGCTCCTCCAGCATCTCCTCTGCCGCCTCCTCCCGCTGGTGTCCTGGTTCCGGTGGGGATAGGGTTAATTTTCCCTGGTATTCCATGCCATGTGAGCCACGCCCACCCTGAGCTGCCGGCGGAGGGGGCAGGAAGTTGCTGCTTAAAAGCGGGCGGGGGCGTCCCGGGTCCGGCCAGCGAGCGGCAGGAGCGGTGGTTCCCTAATCGCGTTTGTGTATTCCCCTATCCGTGTTGTTGTTGTTGTTGTTGTTGTTGTTGTTGTTGTTTTTGTTGCTGTTGTTGTTTGCCTGTTCCCTTTGCTGTCCTGTTAAACTGCCTTTGTATGTCAGCCAAGCAAGTGGACTACCATGGAAAGAGGTATCCAGTACCTGAGAGAATTAGCCGTGCGGGAGATGATTTATTATGACTTGGACAATGCAGACTTACCCACAGACCCTGATGAGGTGCGATGCACAAGGCCCATGTGGCGGAAGTTTGTACGGAGCGCACCATCGTCATATGCCAACTCCCTGGCAGTAATGGAATGGAAAGGTGAAGAGGGACCAATGGTGGATGAGGTAGCTGGCCGGCTCCGGTGATATGAAGAAAGTCTCTCTTCCCCCCTTGTCTCAGCTGTGGAGAAACTGTCGCGGAAGGTCCAGCAACTTGAAGAGAATATGTCCTACTCCCCACCTGCACGGGCCAGCATCTCAGCTATTAGAAGCAGGCATTTCCCCACTCAAGAGAGAGAGTACAGAGGGTACACACCACGAGGCACCCTGTGGTTCTACCTGCGGGACCACGGAGAGGACATGAGGAAGTGGGATGGACAACCTACTTCGATCCTGCGGACACGGGTACAGGAGTTGCAAGGAAGGACAACCACAAAAGGGGATCCCTCCAGGAAAAGTGCCACCCCAGTTTCCAGTGGGCCGTTCCCCAGACAGAGCAGAAGGCCTGATCTTGCTTCTGATCCTCTTGAGGGAACTTCCAAGTCATTTATTCAAGAAGTGAGTAATGGACACTATGACCAGTATTAGAGGGGCCCTGCCTCCGGCCAGGTGGAGGAAAGGGACAACCGGGTTTATTGGACGGTGTGGATTCGATGGCCTGGCACATCAGACCCACAGGAGTATGAGGCTCTAGTGGACACGGGTGCGCAGTGTACTTTAATACCATCAAGCTATAGAGGGGCAGAACCCATTTGTATTTCTGGGGTGACAGGAGGATCCCAAGAGTTGACTGTACTGGAGGCAGAAGTGAGCCTAACTGGGAATGAGTGGCAAAAGCATCCCATTGTGACTGGCCCAGAGGCTCCAGGCATCCTTGGTATAGATTACCTCAGGAGAGGGTATTTTAAGGACCCAAAAGGGTACCGCTGGGCCTTTGGCATAGCTGCTTTGGAGACAGAGGAAGTTAAACAGTTGTCTGCCTTGCCTGGTCTCTCGGAGGATTCTTCTGTTGTGGGGTTGTTGAGGGTCAAAGAACAACAGGTGCCGATTGCTACCACAACGGTGCATCGGCGGCAGTATCGCACTAACCGAGACTCTCTGATTCCCATCCATGAGCTGATTCGTCAACTAGAGGTTCAAGGAGTGATCAGCAAGAGTCGCTCACCCTTTAACAGTCCCATATGGCCGGTGCGAAAATCTAATGGAGAGTGGAGGCTAACTGTAGACTATCGTGGTCTGAATGAAGTCACGCCACCGCTGAGTGCTGCCGTGCCGGACATGCTAGAACTCCAGTAGGAACTGGAGTCCAAGGCAGCCAAGTGGTATGCCACGATTGATATAGCGAATGCATTCTTCTCAATCCCTTTGGCAGCAGAGTGCAGGCCACAGTTTGCTTTCACTTGGAGGGGCGTCCAATACACCTGGAATCGACTGCCCCAGGGGTGGAAACACAGCCCCACCATTTGCCATGGACTGATCCAGACTGCACTGGAACAGGGTGAAGCTCCAGAACATCTGCAGTACATTGATGACATCATTGTATGGGGAAACACAGCAGAAGAAGTTTTTGAGAAAGGGAGTAAAATAGTCCGAATCCTTCTGAACGCTGGTTTTGCTATAAAGCGAAGTAAGGTCAAGGGACCTGTGCAGGAGATCCAGTTTTTAGGAATAAAATGGCAAGATGGACGCCGTCAGATTCCAATGGATGTGATCAACAAAATAGCAGCTATGTCTCCACCAACTAGTAAAAAGGAAACACAAGCTTTCTTAGGCATTGTGGGTTTTTGGAGGATGCATATCCCAGATTACAGTCAAATTGTAAGCCCTCTGTATCAAGTAACCCGGAAGAAGAATGACTTTAAATGGGGTCCTGAGCAACAACAAGCTTTTGAACAAATCAAACAGGAAAGAGTCCATGCAGTGGCCCTGGGGCCAGTCTGGGCAGGACAAGATGTTAAAAATGTGCTCTACAGCGCAGCCGGGGAGAACGGCCCTACCTGGAGCCTCTGGCAGAAAGCACCAGGGGAGACTCGAGGTCAACCCCCGGGGTTTTGGAGTCGTGGATACAGAGGATCCGAAGCCCGCTACACTCCAACAGAAAAAGAGATCTTGGCAGCATATGAAGGGGTTCGAGCTGCTTCGGAAGTAGTTGGTACAGAAGCACAGCTCCTCTTAGCACCTCGACTGCCGGTGCTGGGTTGGATGTTCAAAGAAAGGGTCCCCACCACACATCATGCAACCGATGCTACATGGAGTAAGTGGATTGCACTGATCACGCAGCGAACTCGAATGGGAAACCCCAGTCACCCAGGAATTCTGGAAGTGATCATGGACTGGCCAGAAGGCAAGGATTCCGGAACGTCACCAGAGGAGGAGGTGACGCGTGCAGAAGAGGCCCCACCATATAATAAACTGCCAGAAAATGAGAAGAAATATGCCCTGTTCACTGATGGGTCCTGCCGTATTGTGGGAAAGCATCGAAAGTGGAAGGCTGCTGTGTGGAGTCCTACACGACGGGTTGCAGAAGCCAGTGAGGGACAGGGTGAATCGAGCCAGTTTGCAGAGGTGAAGGCTATTCAGCTGGCTTTGGACATTGCTGAGCGAGAAAAATGGCCAGTACTTTATCTCTACACTGACTCATGGATGGTGGCAAATGCTCTGTGGGGGTGGCTACAGCAGTGGAAGCAGGGCAACTGGCAGCGCAGAGGCAAACCCATCTGGGCTGCTGACCTATGGCAAGATATTGCTGCCCGGATAGAGAATCTGGTTGTGAAAGTACGCCATGTAGATGCCCACGTACCGAAGAATCGGGCCACGGAGGAACATCAGAACAAGCAGCAGGTGGATCGGGCTGCTAGGATTGAAGTGGCTGAGGTGAATCTGGACTGGCAACATAAGGGTGAACTATTCACAGCTCGATGGGCCCATGACTCCTCAGGCCATCAAGGGAGAGATGCGACATATAGATGGGCTCGTGACCGAGGGGTGGACTTGACCGTGGACACTATTGCACAGGTCATCCATGAATGTGAGACATGCGCTGCGATCAAACAAGCCAAGCGTTTGAAGCCTCTTTGGTATGGAGGGCGATGGCTGAAATACAAAGATGGGGAGGCCTGGCAGATTGATTATATCACACTGCCACAAACCCGTCAAGGCAAGTGCTATGTGCTCACAATGGTGGAAGCAACCACCGGATGGCTGGAAACATACCCTGTGCCCCATGCCACTGCCCGGAACACTATCCTGGGCCTTGAAAAGCAAGTCCTGTGGCGACATGGTACCCCAGAGAGAATTGAGTCGGACAACAGGACTCATTTCCGAAACAGCCTCATAGACACCTGGGCCAAAGAGCATGGTATCGAGTGGGTGTATCACATCCCCTGTCACGCACCAGCCTCTGGGAAGATAGAACGATACAATGGACTGTTAAAAACTACACTGAGAGCAATGGGTGGTGGGACTTTAAAACACTGGGATACACATTTAGCAAAAGCTACCTGGCTAGTTAACACCAGGGGATCTAACAATCGGGCTGGCCCTGCCCAATCAAAACTTCCACGTACTGTAGAAGGGGATAAAGTCCCCGTAGTGCACATGAAGAATATGCTAGGGAAGACAGTCTGGGTTAGTCCTGCCTCAGGCAAAGGCAAACCCATCCGTGGGATTGCTTTTGCCCAAGGACCTGGGTGCACTTGGTGGGTGATGTGGCAGGATGGGGAAGTCCGATGTGTACCTCATGGGGATCTGATTTTGGGCGAGAATAGCCAATGAATCAGATTGTGTGCTGTTAATTGCTATCAGTTGTACTACGAGTAAGGCACAGGGATGATGGGATAAGAACTGATCTCAGCAGCTGGCGCCCAGCAGTTTCCTCAAGATCTACATCTTCAGCCCACGGACTGCGTGCATGAGCCACACCAGGTGCACCAGTCACAAGCTCCGAAAAATACAGCATGCAACAGACCAGCACCACCCAGCATCTCACCTGCCCTGAGAGACTGTTCTAACAGATGGAGCCCAAAGACGTGGATTAAAAGAACTCAACGGACACTTTGGAGGGATGGCCCATAAACTAAGGGCATTATATGTGTGTATATATATATATAACAGGGGAAAATGGTGGCAATTCATTGGAACCTGCTGGGCATGGCATAGATGGTATGGAATAAGGGGTGGATAATGTCCTGGTTCCGGTGGGGATAGGGTTAATTTTCCCTGGTATTCCATGCCATGTGAGCTATGCCCACCCTGAGCTGCCGGGGGAGGGGGCAGGAAGTTGCTGCTTAAAAGCGGGCGGGGGCGTCCCGGGTCCGGCCGGCGAGCGGCGGGGAGCGGCGGTTCCGTAATCGCGTTTGTATATTCCCCTGTCCGTGGTGTTGTTCTTGTTGTTTGCCTGTTCCCTTTGCTGTCCTGTTAAACTGCCTTTGTCTCAACCCAAGAGTCTTGCCTTTTCTTACAATTCTTCCTGTATTAGGAAGGCGCGAGCGAGCGGCACGTGGTTCTTTGTTGCCGTCTGAGGCTAAACGACGACAGCTGGAAAAGCCACTTCCCTTGCAAATAATCAAGAGACAAGGAGGGGAGGGAAAAGATTAAATCAAGCACAACGTAAGCAGGAAAAAAGCAAACCCCAAGAGAAATGCCGTGTTCTCTAAAAATCTGAACTTTATTCAGTACAATTCAGTGAAAGGAACATTCATTTGAAAACACAATCAATACATCAAAAAGTTGAAGGACTAGTAGCAGTGAGAGCAGAAACAGAAAGAAAAAATCCCCAAAATTCAGACAAGTTGGTCACCTGGGACGGCAGAGGGGAAGCACGGGGCCGCCTGGGACAAGGGCTAATTATTCTCTTTCTGGAGAACTGAGAGGTTTTTCTAGATTTTAATGTATCCCCTCAGCCAAGCGTAGCTCCCAGGACGGCTCCATGCGGGCGGGAAGCGCCGGCAGCCCCGGCTGGAGAGGAGGGAGCCGCAAAGCCCAGGGGCAGAGGGGATGTGGAAGGCGGCGCGGGGCCCAGCGCCCCAGGAATGTTCGCCCAGCGACCGGCCCGGCCCGAACCCGTGCCGGCATCGGGGACAAACCCACTTGAGGGAAATTGAAGAAAGCACCCTTAGGTGAAGAGCTCTTTAATGAAAAGACACAGAAATGGATGCAGAGCCGGACGCCTCAGCGGCAATTCCCAGCTCTGCCGGCACTGGCGGGGGGAAAGAAGGGGAGAAGATCTGCTTTTGGCTGTCATCTTTTACCTTTTCAGCATTTAATTTCCTTTTTGCACGTCACTGTTTGACACTGTTCTTGCCCGCTCAATCCCTCACCGCGGCCGTCCAGCCGCAGAGACGTCATTTCAGCCCTTACGGCCCGCGCAGGGTGGCAAACTCCGCAGGGGCAAACGCCTCCGGAGTCGGATGGGGATGTTGGGAATCGCACAGGGATGGGGAGGCTGGGAACGGGCAAAACTGCTTTTCCCTGATAACCCTCCAAGTCCGACACCCCCACTCCCCCGTAGCACTGACACCCCCCTCCCTCGCCCGGGCACTCCAGGGCAATTCCCAGAAGGAATGCGAGTGGGCAAGCAGGGAAGCGCCAGGCGCCTCGCTCTTTTTACAGTTACGAGAGGTCCGTGTTCAGGCATTAAAACAAAACCGCCTCCACCTGCTCCGTGTGGGTATTTTATTTTCCCGGGCTGGGAGGATTCAGCTCCAAGAGGGAGCGGGGAGATGGAGCGGCGGGAACAAGACGGGCTGCGGCAGAAGCCGCTCCGAGAGCTGCGAACCGGGAGCGCGAAGCGGCTGCGGGGCCTGCGGGAAGGGGGGGAAGGCGGCCGGGCCCCTCGGCCTCTGCCGTCCCTGGGGGTAACTTGGGTAACGCATCCCGGGGACCGGCGGCGGGCGGGGCGTCGCCTGGCAACGGGGGACGCCGCTTTGTCCCTGTCACCCGTTGCCGGTGGCACCGCGCTGAGGCGAGGAGAGGAGGAGAGGAGACGAGGAGAAGGAGGATCAGGAGAATACGAGGAGGAGGAGGAGGAGGAGCAGGAGGAAGGCTGCCGACTGCCCACCCCAGTCCCACCCGTCCCGGTCCCGGTCCTGGTCCCGGTCCCGGTCCCCCCCGCAAGGCAGAAAGGCCCCCGTCCCCTCCGGGGCTTCGGGCTGGGCAGCGGCCATGGCTGAGCCCGAGCTGTCGCAGCTGCTGGACGCGGCCATCGGGACGCCCGAGGTCGGGTCTGTCAACTTCACGGCGCTGCGCAGCCTGCTGCAGGCCATGCTGGGCCGCCTGTCCCTGCTGGAGGGGGACCGGGCTGCCCAGGCGGCCGCCGGCCGGGAGCAGGACGGGGACAGGGCCCAGGCCGTGGGGCAGCAGCTCCCGGAGCCGCGGGAGCAGCTGCCCGGGAAGGACTCGGTGTCGGGCACCGCGAGCGGCCCCCAGCTGGCCTCCGTGGCCACCGACGTGGGGCAGATGAAGGAGAAGGTCAAAGAGAACGAGAGCGGCATCTCCAAGGTAGAGGCTCTTGCTGCTCCCCTGGGTGCTCCCCCGCCAGACGCCCCCTCCTCCGGGCTCTGCGCAGCCCTTGGACCAAGGTCTGGTTTAAGTGCCAGCTCACGGCGGCACATGGGGCTTCAGCGCGGGAAAGGCATGGAGAGTTGGGGAGGAAGAGCTGGGGCTGAAACGCTGCTCCGCTTGCTCTGTGTCCAGCCCAGGCTGCCATCGGCGAGTTATGGGGGGGTCCCACACAGCCCCCGGTGCCCTTGGCTCCGCTGGCTGGAGGCTCGGCAGCCCCTCCAGGAGGCTGGACCTCCAGCCCAGCCCCACCACCCTCTCCAGCCCTCCCTTCCCGTTCCTGACCTACGGCCGGTACCGCATGCGCTCCTGGGGCAGCTGAGAGGCTCCATCAGCCCCTCGTGGGCCTCATCTCCCACCACAAATCCCCTGGGCTCGCCCAAGGGCTAAAGCCAGCACTGGTGCCACTGGAGAGGGGCCTCATCCCTCCTGCGTGGCGTTGCCCGAGCATCTGGAGTGGGAAGAAATAAGCTTGGGTTCAAGGAAAGACCACAGCAGGGGTGAGGTCCTGCTCCCCAGGGACCCTCCTCTGGGGCTCAACCGCCACCACCCCCCGCTCCCAGGCCCTCGAGGAGATCGGCGGCATGAAGGCGGCGCAGACGCGCATGGGAGAGGACATCCAGGCGATGCAGGAGGCGCTCGGCTTGGTGAGCTGCTGCCGGTGGCCCCAGGAGGGAACTGGGCCCTCGCCCCCTCTCGGCCCCTCTCGCTGTCGCCATCCCAGCCCCTGCCCCGCCGCCATCAGCCACCGGTGTCACCCATTCACCCATCGGGAAGGGCACCAGGAGGGAAGAGTGGGAGGGGTGTCCCAAAGTGGGGAGCGGGGACCCCATCCCACTGCCCCCACAGCCCCCCAGCTTCTGCCCCCCAGCACTGCCCGGGGAGGGCAGAACCGGGCAGCGCTGCCGGCAGGTCAGGCTGGGGGTAGAGGGAACTGCGGCATCAACCAAAGGGATGCTGGGGCACTTTGGAAGCCACCAGCCATCCATACCGGGACGTGGGAGCTGGGAAGGAGGGGAGAGAAAGCTCTGCCCCGGGCCATACTGCCCCAGCCCCAGGCACAGCCCGGCGTCCCTCTGTCTTGTGCCCAAGTCAGTTTGCGCGTGCTCCTTTGAAATCCCGCTCCCGCATCCGAACGGGTGTCCCTCTCCTCGCCCAGCTCCAGGACAAACTCCAGGAAGCTGCCGGCCGGCTGCCGGGCCCCCGCAAACAGAGGGGGATGGACACGGACGAGGTACGGCCGCGAGCACCCCTGCATCCTGCACGGGGGCAGGAGGGAGCCGGGGGACAGGCTGTGCCCAGGAGCAGCGAGGGGACTCCGGGGACACAGCCTGGCTCTCTGGGGATGCGAGCGGGGAGCCAAGAATCAGCAGTGACCACCAAGAAGGGGACAGACGCTCCCGCGGATGAGAGGAGGAGGAGGTCTGATGCCAGCACCACGGCCCCGGGAACGCAGCCAGGAGCTGCTGGCATCAAGACCCAGACCCCAAGGGCACCGCCAGGATCCGCTGGCGTGTCCCCTTTGCGAGATCCGTCCATGTCCCGGGGGTCCTGGGGCCCCAGCAGCATCCCTCTAGATGAGAGCAGCGCCACCCTCCGGGGCCGGGTCTCCTCCCTGCAGGGCCAGGCCAGCGACATGCAGGACGAGACGGGGAAGGTGAGTCGGTGGCAGCACGCGAGGGGGCTGCGGGGATGCCGGGGGGGGTTGGGCAGGGAGGGGGCAACCGAAGGGCCCCTGTGCTGGGATGACACGGGGGCCTGTGCCCTGACTCTGCCACAACCACCATTCCCAGGTCAGGCAGCTGGAAGATGCCTTTGGGAAGCTTGGGGTGTCTGGAGATGACTTGGACGTGGATGGCAGCGAGCGCAGCACCCTGCAGCCAGGGTAAAAGGATGGGAGAGGGTTTCCTACTGTGTGGGGCCGCAAGGGACCCAGAGGGGCTGGGAGCATCCCAGTCTGGGGGGCCAGAGACACCCCCCGAGCAGCCCCGTGGAGGCTAAGCCTGCCCGCGTCCCCGTCTCGCTGGGCAGGTCCACGCTGCAGGAGATCAAGAAGGAGCTCTCGGAGGTGATGGAGCTGAGACTGGAGCAGATGAAGCAGGAGCTGAAGGATCTGGGTTTGGAGCAGATGAAGCAGGAGCTGAAGGATCTGGGCCTGGAACAGATGAAGAGGGAGCTGAAGGTTCTGGGTCTGGAGCAGATGAAGCAGGAGCTGAAGGATCTGGGCCTGGAACAGATGAAGAGGGAGCTGAAGGAACTGGCAGAGCATCAGGAGATAAGCAAGGCCACGCTGAAGAAGCTGGGGGCGGAGATGGACAAGCAGCTGCAGGCACAGGTGAGGTGTGGGGGGAGCGCTCCCAGCACCCGCCGGCTCGGTGGGGGGGTCCTGATGGGCTTCCCGGCCACCTCCCCTGGCTGGCGGGGGCCATGGAGACTCCACGGCACCGGGGCTCGTTGGCCGCCTCCATCCCAGCTCAGAGGCGGTTCCTCCTCCTCCCCTTCCTGCAGCAGGAGAAGCTGAGGGCGCTGGAGAGCGTGGGGCAGGAGGCGGCCGCGTGCCCTGCCTGCAGCGGGGACACCAGGGCGCAGGTGGGGCAGCTCCTCCAGCGCTACGAGAAGCTGCAGGAGGCGGTGGACGCCTTGCTGTCCCGGCTGGCGGCATACAAGGTGGCCAGGCACCTGCCGAGGAGGAGCCAGGTAGGGAGATGCCGGCGTGGGGGGCTTGGGAGGGGGCTGCTGCGCCCCCCCGGCTGGTTGGGCTTCGCTGTAACGTGGGGGAGCCCCTCGCTGCCCCCCAGCCTGGCTCGTACAAGCCAGCGGAAGGGAATTGGACCTTGGTGCAAGTGTCCTGCTGGCACCCATAGCCCGTGGCCACCGGCCGAGGAACCTGGCTCTGTCCCCACGGGGCAGCCAGCCCCCCCCACAGCAGCATGGTGTCGTCTCCCCCCTGCAGCAGGACGAGGAGCTGCTGAAACGCCTCCAGGCCACCATGGTGCAGGTGCAAGGGGAGCACGAAAAGCTCAGCTCCATCGTGGGGAACATGCGGGACGAGAGTCACCAGAAGCAGAAGGACACCAAGGCAGGTGGCAGAAAGCCCCGCGGGGTCAGAGCCTCCAGCAGAGCCCCGGCTGGGGACCACCGGGGGTCCGTCCCCCTGCCCGCCGGCTGGCAGCCCTGCAGGGGCTCCAAACGCCCTTCCTGGAGGTGTGAGGGTCGGGGGGAGGCGGGGGGCGCTGGGCTGGCCGGGAGGCAGCGCGGAGCCTGCCGTGGCATCACGGGGTGCTCTCTCTGTTGGAAAAGGCTCTGTTCCAGTCCCTGGAGAGGCTGGTGAAGCAGAAAGCAGACAAGGAGGACCTGGAGTTGGGAATCGACGTGGTACGGCTTCGAGGGGACCCAGCGCCAGCCAAGGGGGTGCGGGGCAGGGTGACAAGCGCCCCTTGGCCCTTTGGTGCTCGGTGGCAGAACCTGCTGGGGGGAGGGAGGATTTCCAGACGGGCCGCGGGTCCCTCGCCGCGTCCCTCTGTGTCCCCACGGGCCCCTTCGGCTGGTGGGACCGAGCCCACGGGGGTGGTGGGGCGAGCGGGGCCCCGCAGCCACTTCTCCCGCCAGGGGCTGTCCCTGCCCATCGGACCTCCAGCCTTTCCCCACCGCTCTCCTCCTCTCCCTCCCGCTAGAAAGCAGACAAAAGCGCCCTGGCCGGCAAAGTCAACCACGCTGAGTTTGACGCGCGGATGGAGCGGCTGAAGGAGATGTTCCAGGAGATGCTGAGCCGGGTGACGGGCCAGGAGCAGCTCCAGCAGCAGCTCAGTGAAGAGCTGGCCGCCAAGGTGAGGGCTGGCTCGTCCCCGCCGCGCACAAGTGGCACCTTTGGGGCTGGGCAGCCGAAGGCAGCATCCCTCCGAGGGTCCCCCCTCCCGCCGTGACCCCCGGGGAACGCCACGTCCCTCGCCGGGCCGGGCGCTGAGGGTGTCCCCCATCCACAGCTGGACCGCCTGGAGCTGGGGCCTTTCCGGCAGCAGCTGGAGGGGCACTGGGAGAGCATCCTGAAGCAGCTCCAGGAGAAGGCAGCGCAGGCGGAGGATGACGACGCGGCTGGGATTAGGAAGTGAGCGCGACGGGGACAGTGGCGGCTCCGGGGACACCTCGCTGCTGCCTGCCAGCTGCCTGCCTGCGTGCGGGCAGAGCCGCCTCCCCCCCAGGAGCTGCCCCAGCCCTTTTCTCCCCCCTCCAGGCTGCTGCTGGCCCATTTCCACTGCCTGTCCTGCGACCGGCCCCTCGACGTGCGGGTGCCTGGCCCGTGAGTAGCGCCCGGCACCCTGGGGGAACGGGGGGGCGATGGGTGCTGGCGGTGCCCCGCTGTGCCGGGCACAGGGGTCCGGCTGTCTGCCTGGGGGGGTCTGACCCTGCCCAGCCCCCTCGCAGCCCTGCCCGGCAGCGGGGCCACAGGGAGCCCTCCCTGGGGGGCAGCGGGCGGGGGGGTGCCATGTGGTACAAGCCCGTGGGTTTTGGGGCGCCGTCCCAAACCTGGGCAGCTCTTTTGAGCCCGCCACCGATGCGCGGCTCCTGCCCTCCCCAGGTGCATCGTGACCATCCCATCCTCCCCGCCGATGCCCCCCCGCCCCACCGGACAGCCCCTGACCGTCCTCAAATCAGAACAGGAACAGCAGGATGGCAAAAGGTAGGGGACAAGGGGACAGATCCCCAGCCCCTGGGGTGCAGGGTGGCTCTGCCCCGTCGACAGAGAGCTATTCCCAGGGTGGGGGCAGAAGGGGCCTGGGGGGCCTGAGCATGGAAGGGGAGCAGAGATGTGCCGCGGAGGGTCAGCTGTGTTTGCTCTGCCTCTCTGGGGCTTTACTGACCCCCCCCTCACTGCCCCGTCTGGCCCAGGTCTCTGTCTCAAGGGCGCTGAAGCAGCGTGTGATGAGTTGTGTCTGCTCTCAGCCTGACCTTGGGCTGGAGGGGGTGGGGGCTCCTGGGAGACCAGTTGTAAAAATGAAGCACCGCAGCTGAGACAGCCCAGCTCCTGCCTCCTGATATCCTTTGCACGGAGTGCAGGGATCTGCCACGGCCGTGGCAATCGGATGGCACTTGTGGGGGACGTACCCATTGGGGAGCAGCCGCTGGCCCCCCTCCTGGCCTAGCAGGCTGAAGTACAGGGTGCCACGGTGCCAGGCACTGAGCATCCCTCTGCCCTGTCCCACAGGGAGCCGCCGGCCGAGCCCAGGTACCCGACCGTGCCGCGGAGCTGCGGGGGCCGGCACACCGTCACCACCCCGCTGCAGCGCCGCCAGTGCCTCCGGCCCCCCCCGCACCTCCAGCACCTCCTGCTCCCCAGCAAGGTAGGGATGACCAAGGTGGGGTACGGCGCGGGGACTGAGGCTGGGAGGGTGATGCTGAGTGTCGCTGGGGGGGTGTCCGTGCCTCAGTTTCCCCAGGGAGAGCTGGCTGCGGGGGCATTGCGTGGGGATGCAGAGCTGGTGGCTCAGCCAGCCCCGCTCTCTCCTTCCCAGTGCAACGTGGTGGATCTGCTGGCCAAGGACCGCCGCATCTCCCGGGGCCGGCTGGAGGAGCCGCTGCCTGCGCTCAGGGGCACGGAGGGTACGGCTGGGGCCGGCTTGGGGGCAGGATCCCGTGGGAGCGAGGGGGACAGCGGGGCGCGCAGGGCGACCACGCGGTCCCCAGTTTTTCCCCACCCAGGTCCCTCCCGGCTCCCCCAACCCCCGCTCCCCCTGTCCCCCTCTGCCTGCCCCGTGCTGGGCTGGCGGAGCTGCCCCGGGGGCAGAAGCGGGGCCAACCCCTGCCCCTCGCCCCCAGAGCCCAGCCCCGGCCAGCCCTGGCCAGCGCCGCACCAGCTCGGGAAGCCCAGGCCAGCGTCGCACGAGCCGGAAGAGCCAAAGCCGACGGAGCCAAAGCCGGCGCAGCACAAGGCAGACTGGGCCAACGGCCCCCTCTCCCTGGCACCGAGGCCCCCCCGGAGCCGACCCAGCGCCCGGCCAGCCAGACCCCAACACGTGTTCTTCAAAACCTGATTTATTACTATTTTATTAATAAAAACCCTTCATCTCGTTCTTTCTTGTATTTTTCCCCTTTTTTTTTGGGGCCATGAACGGCGGTGACAGGGACGGGGGGGCATCACCTTGCTCACCCCCAGCCCCGCTCCCGGCCCTGCAGCGCAGCAGCGGGAGGGAGGACGGGGTGAGGGGTCCCCAGCCCGGCGCTGCCGGGGGACGGGCACCTGCGGGCGCTGGCACCTGGCGGGGACGGACCCCCCCGGCCACGCTCCCTCAGCTCAGAGCCGGGACAGCGCTGCTCCCCGCACCCCCCAGCCACGGCCACCGCTCGGGGCCAGCGACAGCAGAGGACGAGGAACCAAGAGGGACGAGTCGACCCTGGGGCTGGGGCCCAAAACGGTGGCCGTTGGGGGGTTCATTCACGGCCGGGGTTTGGCCCAGGAGCGCGTTACGGAGCAGCGGCTGCTGGGCTCCTCCAGCATCTCCTCTGCCGCCTCCTCCCGCTGGTGTCCTGGTTCCGGTGGGGATAGGGTTAATTTTCCCTGGTATTCCATGCCATGTGAGCCACGCCCACCCTGAGCTGCCGGGGGAGGGGGCAGGAAGTTGCTGCTTAAAAGCGGGCGGGGGCGTCCCGGGTCCGGCCAGCGAGCGGCGGGAGCGGTGGTTCCCTAATCGCGTTTGTGTATTCCCCTATCCGTGTTGTTGTTGTTGTTGTTGTTGTTGTTGTTGTTGTTGTTGTTGTTGTTGTTGTTGTTGTTGTTGTTGTTGTTGCTGTTGTTGCTGTTGCTGTTGCTGTTGCTGTTGTTGTTTGCCTGTTCCCTTTGCTGTCCTGTTAAACTGCCTTTGTATGTCAGCCAAGCAAGTGGACTACCATGGAAAGAGGTATCCAGTACCTGAGAGAATTAGCCGTGCGGGAGATGATTTATTATGACTTGGACAATGCAGACTTACCCACAGACCCTGATGAGGTGCGATGCACAAGGCCCATGTGGCGGAAGTTTGTACGGAGCGCACCATCGTCATATGCCAACTCCCTGGCAGTAATGGAATGGAAAGGTGAAGAGGGACCAATGGTGGATGAGGTAGCTGGCCGGCTCCGGTGATATGAAGAAAGTCTCTCTTCCCCCCTTGTCTCAGCTGTGGAGAAACTGTCGCGGAAGGTCCAGCAACTTGAAGAGAATATGTCCTACTCCCCACCTGCACGGGCCAGCATCTCAGCTATTAGAAGCAGGCATTTCCCCACTCAAGAGAGAGAGTACAGAGGGTACACACCACGAGGCACCCTGTGGTTCTACCTGCGGGACCACGGAGAGGACATGAGGAAGTGGGATGGACAACCTACTTCGATCCTGCGGACACGGGTACAGGAGTTGCAAGGAAGGACAACCACAAAAGGGGATCCCTCCAGGAAAAGTGCCACCCCAGTTTCCAGTGGGCCGTTCCCCAGACAGAGCAGAAGGCCTGATCTTGCTTCTGATCCTCTTGAGGGAACTTCCAAGTCATTTATTCAAGAAGTGAGTAATGGACACTATGACCAGTATTAGGGGGGCCCTGCCTCCGGCCAGGTGGAGGAAAGGGACAACCGGGTTTATTGGACGGTGTGGATTCGATGGCCTGGCACATCAGACCCACAGGAGTATGAGGCTCTAGTGGACACGGGTGCGCAGTGTACTTTAATACCATCAAGCTATAGAGGGGCAGAACCCATTTGTATTTCTGGGGTGACAGGGGGATCCCAAGAGTTGACTGTACTGGAGGCAGAAGTGAGCCTAACTGGGAATGAGTGGCAAAAGCATCCCATTGTGACTGGCCCAGAGGCTCCAGGCATCCTTGGTATAGATTACCTCAGGAGAGGGTATTTTAAGGACCCAAAAGGGTACCGCTGGGCCTTTGGCATAGCTGCTTTGGAGACAGAGGAAGTTAAACAGTTGTCTGCCTTGCCTGGTCTCTCGGAGGATTCTTCTGTTGTGGGGTTGTTGAGGGTCAAAGAACAACAGGTGCCGATTGCTACCACAACGGTGCATCGGCGGCAGTATCGCACTAACCGAGACTCTCTGATTCCCATCCATGAGCTGATTCGTCAACTAGAGGTTCAAGGAGTGATCAGCAAGACTCGCTCACCCTTTAACAGTCCCATATGGCCGGTGCGAAAATCTAATGGAGAGTGGAGGCTAACTGTAGACTATCGTGGTCTGAATGAAGTCACGCCACCGCTGAGTGCTGCCGTGCCGGACATGCTAGAACTCCAGTAGGAACTGGAGTCCAAGGCAGCCAAGTGGTACGCCACGATTGATATAGCGAATGCATTCTTCTCAATCCCTTTGGCAGCAGAGTGCAGGCCACAGTTTCTTTCACTTGGAGGGGCGTCCAATACGCCTGGAATCGACTGCCCCAGGGGTGGAAACACAGCCCCACCATTTGCCATGGACTGATCCAGACTGCACTGGAACAGGGTGAAGCTCCAGAACATCTGCAGTACATTGATGACATCATTGTATGGGGAAACACAGCAGAAGAAGTTTTTGAGAAAGGGAGTAAAATAGTCCGAATCCTTCTGAAAGCTGGTTTTGCTATAAAGCGAAGTAAGGTCAAGGGACCTGCGCAGGAGATCCAGTTTTTAGGAATAAAATGGCAAGATGGACGCCGTCAGATTCCAATGGATGTGATCAACAAAATAGCAGCTGTGTCTCCACCAACTAGTAAAAAGGAAACACAAGCTTTCTTAGGCATTGTGGGTTTTTGGAGGATGCATATCCCAGATTACAGTCTAATTGTGAGCCCTCTGTATCAAGTAACCCGGAAGAAGAATGATTTTAAATGGGGTCCTGAGCAACGACAAGCTTTTGAACAAATCAAACAGGAAATAGTCCATGCAGTGGCCCTGGGGCCAGTCCGGGCAGGACAAGATGTTAAAAATGTGCTCTACAGCGCAGCCGGGGAGAACGGCCCTACCTGGAGCCTCTGGCAGAAAGCACCAGGGGAGACTCGAGGTCGACCCCTAGGGTTTTGGAGTCGTGGATACAGAGGATCCGAAGCCCGCTACACTCCAACAGAAAAAGAGATCTTGGCAGCATATGAAGGGGTTCGAGCTGCTTCGGAAGTAGTTGGTACAGAAGCACAGCTCCTCTTAGCACCTCGACTGCTGGTGCTGGGTTGGATGTTCAAAGAAAGGGTCCCCACCACACATCATGCAACCGATGCTACATGGAGTAAGTGGATTGCACTGATCACGCAGCGAACTCGAATGGGAAACCCCAGTCGTCCAGGAATTCTGGAAGTGATCATGGACTGGCCAGAAGGCAAGGATTCCGGAACGTCACCAGAGGAGGAGGTGACGCGTGCAGAAGAGGCCCCACCATATAATAAACTGCCAGAAAATGAGAAGAAATATGCCCTGTTCACTGATGGGTCCTGCCGGATTGTGGGAAAGCATCGAAAGTGGAAGGCTGCTGTGTGGAGTCCTACACGACAAGTTGCAGAAGCCAGTGAAGGACAAGGTGAATCGAGCCAGTTTGCAGAGGTGAAGGCTATTCAGCTGGCTTTGGACATTGCTGAGCGAGAAAAATGGCCAGTACTTTATCTCTACACTGACTCATGGATGGTGGCAAATGCTCTGTGGGGGTGGTTACAGCAGTGGAAGCAGGGCAACTGGCAGCGCAGAGGCAAACCCATCTGGGCTGCTGACCTATGGCAAGATATTGCTGCCCGGATAGAGAAGCTGGTTGTGAAAGTACGCCCCGTAGATGCCCACGTACCAAAGAATCGGGCCACGGAGGAACATCAGAACAACCAGCAGGTGGATCGGGCTGCTAGGATTGAAGTGGCTGAGGTGGATCTGGACTGGCAAAATAAGGGTGAAGTCTTCACAGCTCGATGGGCCCATGACACCTCAGGCCATCAAGGGAGAGATGCGACATATAGATGGGCTCGTGACCGAGGGGTGGACTTGACCGTGGACACTATTGCACAGGTCATCCATGAATGTGAGACATGCGCTGCGATCAAACAAGCCAAGCGTTTGAAGCCTCTTTGGTATGGAGGGCGATGGCTGAAATACAAAGATGGGGAGGCCTGGCAGATTGATTATATCACACTGCCACAAACCCGTCAAGGCAAGTGCTATGTGCTCACAATGGTGGAAGCAACCACTGGATGGCTGGAAACATACCCTGTGCCCCATGCCACTGCCTGGAACACTATCCTGGGCCTTGAAAAGCAAGTCCTGTGGCGACATGGTACCCCAGAGAGAACTGAGTCGGACAACGGGACTCATTTCCGAAACAGCCTCATAGACACCTGGGCCAAAGAGCATGGTATCGAGTGGGTGTATCACATCCCCTGTCACGCACCAGCCTCTGGGAAGATGGAACGATACAATGGATTGTTAAAAACTACACTGAGAGCAATGGGTGGTGGGACTTTAAAACACTGGGATACACATTTAGCAAAAGCTACCTGGCTAGTTAACACCAGGGGATCTAACAATCGGGCTGGCCCTGCCCAATCAAAACTTCCACGTACTGTAGAAGGGGATAAAGTCCCCGTAGTGCACGTGAAGAACGTGTTAGGGAAGACAGTCTGGGTCAGTCCTGCCTCCGGCAAAGGCAAACCCATCCGTGGGATTGCTTTTGCCCAAGGGCCTGGGTGCACTTGGTGGGTGATGCGGAAGGATGGGGAAGTCCGATGTGTACCTCATGGGGATCTGATTTTGGGCGAGAATAGCCAATGAATCAGATTGTGTGCTGTTAATTGCTAAGTAACACTGTCACTGTATGTCCTCATTGCTATAATTGCTATCAGTTGTACTGCAAGTAAGGCACAGGGATGTTGGGATAAGAACTGATCTCAGCAGCTGGCGCCCAGCAACTTCCTCAAGATCTACATCTTCAGCCCACGGACTGTGGGCATGAGCCACACCAGGTGCACCAGTCACAAGCTCCGAAAAATACAGCATGCAACAGACCAGCACCACCCAGCATCTCACCTGCCCTGAGAGACTGTTCTAACAGATGGAGCCCAAAGCCGTGGATTAAAAGAACTCAACGGACACTTTGGAGGGATGGCCCATAAACTAAGGGCATTATATCTGCATGAATATATATGTGTATATATATATATGACAGGGGAAAGTGGTGGCAATTCATTGGAACCTGCTGGGCATGGCATAGATGGTATGGAATAAGGGGTGGATAATGTCCTGGTTCCGGCGGGGATAGGGTTAATTTTTCGTGGTATTCCATGCCATGTGAGCCATGCCCACCCTGAGCTGCCGGGGGAGGGGGCAAGAAGTCGCCCCTTGGAGCGGGCTGGGGCGTCCCGGTCCGGCCGGCGAGCGGCGGGGAGCGGCGGTTCCGTAATCGAGTTTGTATATTCCTCTGTCCGTGTGATTGTTGTTGTTTGCCTGTTCCCTTTGCTGTTCTGTTAAACTGCCTTTGTCTCAACCCAAGAGTCTTGCCTTTTTCTTCCGATTCTTCCTGTATCGGGAAGGCTCGAGCGAGCAGCACGCGGTTCTTTGTTGCCGTCTGAGGCTAAATCACGACACGAGGCAACACGTACTTATATTGTTTCTCTTTTGTGTTCATCGGGAGCAGTCCCTTATTTTCTTTAACAGCAATCCCCCGCCCCTTCATATCATCAATGGGAGGTTTTAAGGCCAAGGGCTCAGGGGCTGCGGACGGCTGTTCACTTCCTTCCGCTAAATCTTTCTGCTCCTTAAAGTTCTTTAATGGCTCTAACAAAAGTCACCACGTAGTTAACCGTTCAATAGCCGTTTTTGAGCCACGCGTAGCTTCCTCAAATAATGTCTGCCCTGGGTTCGTCCATTGCGTTACACTAAATGCCGTAACTGACGTTACTTCTACTCCCTGTTCCTTTCCCCACAATAGCATTTTTCACAAAGTCACTTCAGGGAGGATTACACCCTGTCGCTTCAACAGCAGCGTCCATGTGGAGAGTAGAGTCTGCTCTTCCTTAGTTAACTTCCCTCCCATGTCCCCAGTGGCTCATCTACTGCAGGTGTCTTCTTAAATATGATCCGGATCCATCAACAGCTCTGCCCGCTGTCTTCAGCTTCACTGGGCTCCGTCCCCACGACTATTTCCAGTCGTCTTCTTCCTCAGCATCACGTCGGGGTCACTAATTGTCGTTTCAGTCGGGACGGACAAACGACAAGACTCTCCTTGAAGGGTTAAGTTAAGCTCTCTTTTATTACAAACTTGGATTTCTTATATAGCTAATCTTTTGTTCACGCTCCGTTCACGTGTTCTTTTTACGCTTTCATAGAATCATAGAATCATAGAATTGTTGAGGTTGGAAGGGACCTTTAAGATCATCGAGTCCAACCTTTAGCCTACCCTGACAAGAGCCACTTCTAAACCATGTCCCTAAGTGCCCCATCTACCCTTTTTTTAAACACCTCCAGAGATGGTGAATCCACCACCTCCCTGGGCAACCTATTCCAATGTTTAATAACCCTTTCAGTGAAAAAATGTCTCCTAATATCTAATCTAAACCTCCCCTGACGTAACTTGAACCCGTTTCCCCTTGTCCTATCACTTGTCACCAGGGAGAAGAGGTCAGCCCCCATCTCTCTACCACCTCCTTTCAGGTAGTTGTAGAGGGTGATAAGGTCTCCCCTCAGCCTCCTCTTCTCCAGGCTAAACAACCCCAGCTCCCTCAGTCGTTCCTCATAAGGTTTGTCCTCCAGGCCCCTCACCAGCTTTGTAGCCCTTCTCTGGACACGCTCCAACACCTCAATGTCCCTCCTGTAGCGAGGGGCCCAAAACTGAACGCAGTACTCGAGGTGGGGCCTCACCAGTGCCGAGTACAGGGGGATGATCACTTCCCTAGTCCGGCTCACCACACTATTCCTGATACAGGCTAGGATGCTGTTGGCCTTCTTGGCCACCTGGGCACACTGCTGGCTCATATTCAGCCGGCTGTCCACCAACACTCCCAAGTCCTTTTCTGTCGAGCTGCTTTCAAGCCACTCTGCCCCAATCCTGTAGCGCTGCATGGGGTAAGGTTAGGTGGTTAGGTGACATAGCACAGGCGCTCGTAGCTACAATGCGATTGGTTATTGAAATCCTGTTTACATTGCTCAAAATCCGGCTTTCTCACAGCCTAGTTCCTCTTTGTTCTCTGAAGCAATCTTCTTCTTTCTCCTTTTTGTTACGTTGTCCTTACATGACGCAACTCGCGGCCTTCTTTGGGTACACTGCAATCTCTGTCTCTTCTGTCAAGGGGTCTATGGACCCGCCGTATCCCCCAACATCCCGCTGCTGGCAGGACGGCTCATCCCTCAGCTCAGCCTGGCCGCAGACTTGTTACAGCCTGGCCCTTGACCAGGGGAGGTGTCCCTGTCCCTGAGCCCAGAGTCCTGCCCCACAGGCGGCACCCTGGGGCAAAGGGCAGAAAACCAGTAGGTTCCCCTCCTTTGCAGGGTCCAAAGTGTCATTTGTAGCATCTTACCCAGCCCTTTGAGTGCCCAGAGCCTCATGTATAGGGTCAAACCCGTCATTTTGAGGGTCACAACCCGTCTTTAATGACCATAGCTTTTTTTTAGAGCCACCAGTTTCATTTTCAGGGCGTAAACCCTCATTTTTTCAGGCACGAAGCCTTGCTGTACGGTCCATAGTTACAGTTACAGTGTCCAAAGCCTCATTTTTATTTTCCAAAGTCTTAGTTTGGGCTTCCAAAGCCTCATCGTAGGCTCTAAAGCACCATTTTCATGGTCCAAAGGCTCCGTTTCACTTTGCAAAAGCTCCTTTTCAGAGTCCAAAGCAGCATCTTAAGTGTCCAAAGCCTCGTTTTCAGGCTCCAAAGCATGGTCTTTATGATCCAGCCAGTCGTTTTTAGGGTCCAAGACACATTGTAAGTGTCTAAACCCTCATTTCTATGGGAAAAGCCTCCTTTAAAGATCAAAGCCTCATTTTTTAGCCCCTAAAGCCTCATTTTTAGACTCCAACACCTTCATTCTAGGGCTGAAAGCCTCCTTGTTTGGGTCCAAACCCTCACTTTTAAGGTCCAAGACTTCATTTATACGTTCCAAGCCCCACTTTTAGGTCCAGTGACTCATCTGAAGGGCCCAGAGCACCATTTTTAAGGCTCAAAGTCTGATTTTGGAGGGCCAAAGCCTCATTTTCAAAGTCCAAAGTTTCATTTTTGGGACCAAATCCTCATTTTTAGCTTTCAAAGCCTTTTTTTCAGGGAGGAAAGCCCCCTTTTTAGGATTCAATCCACAATTTGGAGGGCCCAAAGCCTCATTTTGAGCCTCCCAAGCCCCGTTTTTAGGGTGTAAAGCCTCAGGTTTTGGTACCAAAGTCTCATTTGAGGGCACAAAACCTAATTTCAGGGTTCAAAGCTTCCATTTCATTTCCAAAGCCCCATGTTTAAGGCTGAAATCCTCATTTTTGGGACTCAAAACCATCTTTTCCGGCCCAGAACATTTCTTTAGGGCCCACAGCTCCAACCTGAGGGTCTGAACCCAAAGGCGCAGCTTGTCGCCTGGCAACAACCGCCCTCCCCTCTCTGTCCCGCCTATGGGCCCTGAACAGCCAATCGCATTTGAGGAGGCGGGGGCAAGGCACACGATTGATGTGTAACCAACCAATCAAGCTTGGAGGCCTGCAGGGAAGGTGGCAGGAGTCAAAAACAATGCTTGGCACCGTGTGGGGGCGGGGCATGTGGGCTCCACCAATCACAGCTGGAGTTCGAGCAGCACACAGATGATTGATAAGTGTCTGACCCATCAGTTGATGGGCGGAGCAAGGGAGAAATGCCAGGCAGCCAATGAGAGGAAACATCCTGGGCAGAGTGACAGCCCAGGCAGCCAATCAGAGAGAGCATCACCTCAGGTGACCTGCGCCTGGGCAGCCTGACCACCTGGGAGCCAATCAGGAGCCGCCTCCAGGAAGGGCAGGCCCCAACCCAGGGCAGAGTGACAGCCCAGGGGACCAATCGGAGGCAGCATCACCTCAGGGGAAGGGCGGGTGCTGCTGCTGTGCAGCCTGAGCACCCAGGAGGAGGGCGGTGGGCTGGGCCGGGATGGGAGAGGGGCTGCTGGCTGTGGGGCCGCCCGCCATCACCTCACCCACTCCCCTCCCGCCAGCCCAAGCGACGCCGCAGCAGCCTGAAGGCTTGTGAGGAGGGGGAGGATGCGCCCCCAAGCCAATGAGTTGAGCAGGGGGAGATGGCGGTGCTGGGGCCTCCCTCTCAAAGCCGGGGGTGCCCAGGGTTGATGCTCTCCGCCCCCCTCTCCCCACAGCTGCTGCACATCATCTCCTTCCTGATGCTGCGCGACCTGCTGAGCCTGGACCCGACGTGCCGCTGCCTCCCCTCCGCACCCCTCTCCCCCGCCAGCGCCTGGCCCTGCAAGAGGGCCGCCATCCTCAACTGGGAGTCGGCCGTTGCCACGGGGGCGTGGGGGTGGTGGCACTTTGTCCCACAGCCAGTGACAATGTCCCGGCGTCCCCCCTCCAGACGCCAAGGGGCCGTACCTGCAGAGCCTGGGCCGCGGCTGGCAGCGAGCACTGATGGCCTCCATCCTGTCTCCCCCCTCTCGTGGCTACCACAAGCTGGCGCTTGCCCAGCAGCGCCTCTTCCTCCTGGGTTACAGCAGGACCCACCTCTTGTTCCGTGACTCTGGCCGTCACGCCTGCTCCTGCCAGGCCCTCTCCCACGGCGTCAGGGATGTATGCCGACCCCTCACTCCCCCTTCCCCCCCTGCCACCGCCATGCTGGGTGACCGTCCCCTCCTCCCCACAGTGACAGTGGATCCCCGTGGGGAGCCCCCCCACGCCTGCATGCTGACGGAGCAGAAGCAGAGCGACACCCTGGAGGTGTTCAACCCAGCCGACGTCCAGCACATCTTCTGCATCAGCTTCCCCTCCTCCATCCGCGTCAGACGGGTGGTCGTCACCAGCACGGAGGTGACGTGGACCCTTCTGCTGCTCACAGGTTTGGGGGGGGACACTGAGGAGATGGGGAGAGCACCTTGGGGTGTGGGGACACTGCGGGGAGGGGGACACACGTGCCACATTCAGCCCCCTGACTTCCCCGTGTGGGAGCGCAGAGGAGAGGCAGGTGTACAACCTGCAGCTGACCCTATCCCTGACCCCAGTGTCATCCCTGTAGGTGCCGTGTCCCCATCGCTGTCCCCACAGGTGTCCTGGCCACACCACTGTCCCCAGCCCTGTCTCTGTCCCTCCAGGTCTCTTGTCCCCCTCCCTGTCCCCACAGGTGCCCTATGCCCAGGGCTGTGGGGACAGCGGCCACCTGCTGGGCTGGTTCCATGGCAGCAGCAGTTTTGTCCACCTCCATGTCACAGCGAGACATGGGGACACTGTTGACCCCACTGGGGGCTGGGGAGGAGCCAACAGGCTCAGTTGTGGTCCGTAAAGTTTCCTTTTAAGAGTACAAAGCCGCATTTTTAGTTTCCAACGCCTCTTTTTCAGGCTCCAAAGAGGCATTTGTAGGATTAAGCCAGTAAGTTTTAGGGTCCAAGATGCATTTTGTATGTCCAAACCCTGATTTTTATGGTCCAAACCCCTCTCTAAGGGACCAAATTATCATGGTTTTGGTCCCAAAGCTTCATTTTTAGGGTACAAACCCTCATTTACAAGTTCCAAAGCCCTTTTTAAGATTCAAAGACTCGTTGTCAAGCTCTCAAACAGCATTTTTAGCATCTAGCCAGTCATTTTTAGAGTCCAAGCCACATCTTGACTGTCCAAAGCGAGAGTGAGTGGCCCACATGCAGGTCCAGACGGGCCACCAGGTGGGCCCTAGGGTGGCTGGGCAGCAGCCGGGCAGCGGCGTGGCAACATGAGGATGTGCAGTGCGGTGTCGCGGCAACGTGACGATGCAAAAATGTGCGTCTGCTCTCTAGAGCCGCTTGCTGGGAGACTGGCTGTGGTGGCCGCAGCTGGGTGCCTCTGGAGCGAGAGGTGCCAGCGCAGGGTCACAGCTCCAGGAGAGCTCTTGCAAGGAGCCATGGAGCACCGTCTCACTGCTGGCATCCCAAAGGTGGACACACTGCTGAGCGCAGTGGGGAGGAGGGGAGAGGTGAGCAACGGGCCGATGGAGAGGGCTCAGCCCGGGAGCCTGGGACATGCGGGGCTGCTCTGGGGCCTCGGGACGCGCGCGGGTAGCTCGGAGGGATGCAAGGGTGGTGGGGCTGGGCAGAGTTTGCGGGGAGTCGTGCCTCTCTGCCCAGCCTGGCTCACGGCTAAGCAGGTGGCAGGGGTTGCTGCGACAGGAGGCAGACGTGGGTTCTCTGTTGGCTGCCAAGGACCCTCTGGGGTTGCTGGCTCTGGCTTCTGTTTGGGGGTCTCCCAGGAGGGAATGGGGGGGCTCCCTTTGTTCCACCCTGCCCTCAACAGGCTCCCCAGCTCCTCACAGGGAGGGAAGGGGTTAACAAAAGAGGAGCAGTCAGTGGCTTAATGCCCAAGTGGACAGTGTCCCTCAAGGAGCCACAGCCCTCAAGGGACAGTGGCCCTCAATGGGACAGTGGCATCAAGTGCTCCCCCAGCCAGGGTTCAGATGGCACCAAGCTGAGGGGTGCAGTCGATCCTCTTGAAGGGGGGGATGCCTCCCAGAGGGACCTGCTTGCTTTTTTCTAAAACAGGCATTTCACATCCTAGAGAGGGGGGAAAAAAAAACACCTAAAAGAAAAAATAAAATTATTTGGTTTTGTAAGAATGATCCAAAATGGAGCAGGAGACACAGAACATAACAGACCTTTCAGCAGGAGGAACTTCAGGGAGAGTTTTCTGCCCACGAAGCACCAGAGCCCCTGGGAAGAAAAGTGCTCATGAGTACAGCCTCTGAAGACCCTTTATCCCCTCTGCTCTTCTTCCTCAGGGTTGACACCTTGTGGTTCTGCAGCTGCTGTAAACCCTTGCACAGATCCAACACGGCCTGAACTACATCACTCCCCGCCAGGTCACTAATTGTCGGCGAGTCATTTAGGGAGTGTGCACTCACTCAGGCAGCTGCCTGGATACACACGATCATTGAGCCAGACCTGAAAAACCGCAGGATCCCTGTACTTCCGCAAGAGATGCCAAACTGGGAAATTCCTTTAGCACGATGGGAACACACACACACAAATCTCCTCAGCTGTGAGAGCTACAGCGTGAGTCTAGTGCCAAGCTGCCCTTCGATATCGGCGTTAAGGCTTCTAGTCTGACCAGCACCTGCACGGACACATGCAGCGTCTGCCTGCAGAGAGGACTCTTCACTCTGAGACAACTTCTGTGCACAAAGCTCCTGCAGGAATAAAAGAGTTACCGGGCGCTGCAAAGGCTGATGCCAAAGGTTGCATTCAGCCTTTAGCTGCAAGACACAGGTATGATATTGCTGCGGAACATCCAGGTTGCCATTTCAGCAGCCAAAACTCAGAAACACCGGCCCTTACTTAGATATGTGTTTTATCTTCCTGGGATATGTCACTAACCACATTCCCTCCTACCGACCTCCTTTCCTCCCGGTCTCACAGCTCTCTGAGAAATTCAGGAGAATTTGTAAAAACTGCCCTTTCTGTGTCTCTGACACAAACACTTCCCGAGCTCCCTGCCTGCTTTTGCAAACAGGCCGCGATTCCTGCCAGTTTGTTTGCCACTGAAAGAGCCAGGGACCCCCATCGGCGCGGTTTGGGCAGAGAGGATTCCCCGTGTGGCTTCCCCGCTGCGTGGGGTTCCCAGGAGCACACGCAGCCCCGTCTGCCTGCTCCTGCCTCTCCTCCCGTCCTGCTGGCGCAGGCGTTTCTGCAGCAGCGCTGCGAGCTGCAGGAGGTGACACACAGGTTAGGGGGAACGCTGGCTACCAAAACGACACCACTGCTTGGGCCGGGTGAGTTTTAACCCCGGTTCAAAGTTCCATCCCCTCAGCCCCACCCAGCAGCACAGCCTGCGCTGGAGGAAGCTCCGTGAAGCCGCAGCCATTGCTGAGCAGTGGCCAGGGAAAGGCCGTCATGAACCCACAGGGTCAGCTGCTCCTGGGGAAGTACCAGCAAAGGGATCTACCTCCAGATGCAGGAAACGCAGCAGCCAAATCCACCCGAAATTACCGTGTTCCAATAAAAGAAACACATTTCTGTCAAAGTGCAGCCCTAGTATTCATCTTGGATAATTTCCTCTAGTCAAATAGGTTTTTAAACTCTGGCCTAAGTGAACAAAATACTTCAAAGCTGACATCCACAACTCCTTACAAGTCTTTCACATTCCCACCCCAGACATTCCCAAGTCTCTCTCCTAACACGCACAGGATGACAGAGATACTCGTCTGCCCCCAAGCATCCACGGGCTCTCCAAAGCCGGTGAGGCGAGCCTGGGACACAACCCGAGGGCACCGGTGAGACACAACCAGCCTGTGTTCCAGCAGTGCAGAGCCCACCACTCTCAGCAAAGACTCATCTTCGCAAAGACTCACCCTCTGGCTAGCAGCTGAGAAGCTAGCTGACATGTGCAGAGCCAGGAGTTGCACATCAAGCGAAACATTACTGAAAAAAGTTGTGCAGTTAAAAAAACAACACCAAACAACCCATGAAAGCAGGAGCAAAAATCCCAGATCCTGTCCCTAAAAATAACACGCTTCAATCCTATCCCACTTGTACTCTGTCGTCCCGTAAGCCAACCACCCCGTAACCCTTGCACGCTGGAAGCCGAGAACCTGGCACCCGATAACACTGTCTCTCCCTAACACAAGTATGTGATAACCCTTGTAGACCGTTACCCTGGCACTGCAGAACCCCAGAACCCCGTAGCCTTAGCACCCCATGACCCTGGCACGTTGTAGCCCTAAGATATCCAAACATTGAACACAAACTCCCTGCGGAGCTCTGCCAGAGCCTTCAGGTGGCCCCAGATCTCAGACATCACAACTTCAAAGTGGGACGGAGCCACCAGGACACTGCCAACATCCACCTTCACGTCAACCTTCACGCCCTTAGAAAGTCCCCTGGTCAAACCCTCTCAGGGAGAAAGGCTGAGGCACTCGGAGACTTTGAACCCTCCAGCCGTGACCACAGGGCTTCAGCTCGTCATCCCTGTGTCAGAGCCACCGGGCAGGTGGCCCCATCCTCGTGCAAGACCCCCAGGGCATTTGTACCCGGCGCTGGGTGGCTGGAAACGGCCTTTGCTCTATGGGCAGGAGCTTCCTGGGAGCAGCATCTCTCCCGGCGGCACTGGGAAACCTTCCTGGATGCCTGAGAAACAGCTCTGCACCGCTCCATCTCCCACCAAAACCAGGGGTGGAGGAAGGCTGCTCTGGTGGCCTCCGAGAGAACCAGCTCCCCTGGGCTGCTCTGCGGAAGCTCTGCAGCACGCTGTAGGTCTCCCCTGTTCTCCCTGGGGACAAAGATAAGACGGGAGGGATGGGGTTTGCTTTGCCCCCTTCCCAGGGTGCCGCAAGAGAGACCTGCCACCCAAATCACTTCTGTGACAGGGACACCACGTAGGAGCTGCAGACGCGTGTCAGGACAGCTGTGGGGAGCAGGCAAGCCATGCCGCCGTGTCCCTGGCGCTGGCGGAAAGGAGAGCTGTGGACAACGCGGGGAGCCCAGGGCAGCCGGCAACCGGCAGCCGGGCCCGGCTGAAATGGCTCCCTGAGCCTCAGCCTGGGGGCTGCAGCGCGGGGCCAGCACCGGCTGGGGCTCGGCTGGGAAAAAACAGGGTGGCCCTGACGCCCCACGCACATACCCAGCTGCTGCTCCTCTGCCCATCGCTGCCCTGGGATGCAGAAGGCGGCGCTGCTGGCCCTGGCCCGGCTGAGCGGAGGGCAGGGGCCGCCCGTGAGGCGAGGACAGGCCGGCGGCCGGAGCTCCCGGAGAGGAAGGGGGGAAAGGCCGGCCGGCTGGGTACAGAAGTGCCTGAGCTGGAACATCTCCTGGCCGCGCAGAACACAGGAGCTGTGGCGATTCCCGGTCTCCTGTCAGCCCTCGTCTGCCTCCCCGTCCCTCCCCGTCCCTCCGTGCCCCTCTCGGCCATGTTTTATCTTCCCCATACCTCTCCTGTCTCCTACTGGGTTCTGCTCCCCGTCCCTCTCTTCTCCAGGTCCCTCTTCCTCCTTCCCTCTACCCGCCCCTCTCTTTATAGAATCATAGAATCGTTGAGGTTGGAAGGGACCTTTAAGATCATCGAGTCCAACCTTTAGCCTACCCTGACAAGAGCCACTTCTAAACCATGTCCCTCAGTGCCCCATCTACCCTTTTTTTAAACACCTCCAGGGATGGTGAATCCACCACCTCCCTGGGCAGCCTATTCCAATGTTTAATAACCCTTTCAGTGAAAAAATGTCTCCTAATATCTAATCTAAACCTCCCCTGACGTAACTTGAACCCGTTTCCCCTCGTCCTATCACTTGTCACCAGGGAGAAGAGGTCAGCCCCCATCTCTCTACAACCTCCTTTCAGGGAGTTGTAGAGGGTGATAAGGTCTCCCCTCAGCCTCCTCTTCTCCAGGCTAAACAACCCCAGCTCCCTCAGTCGTTCTTCATAAGGTTTGTCCTCCAGATCCCTCACCAGCTTTGTAGCCCTTCTCTGGACACGCTCCAACACCTCAATGTCCCTCCTGTAGCGAGGGGCCCAAAACTGAACGCAGTACTCGAGGTGGGGCCTCACCAGTGCCGAGTACAGGGGGATGATCACTTCCCTAGTCCGGCTCACCACACTATTCCTGATACAGGCTAGGATGCTGTTGGCCTTCTTGGCCACCTGGGCACACTGCTGGCTCATATTCAGCCGGCTGTCCACCAACACTCCCAAGTCCTTTTCTGTCGAGCTGCTTTCGAGCCACTCTGCCCCAATCCTGTAGCGCTGCATGGGGTTGTTGTGACCCAAGTGCAGGACCCGGCATTTGGCCTTGTTGAACCTCATACCATTGGTCTCAGCCCATCGGTCCAGCCTGTCGAGATCCCTCTGCAGAGCCAACCTACCCTCAAGCAGATCAACACGCCTGCCCAGTTTAGTGTCATCTGCGAACTTACTGAGGGTGCATTCGATCCCTTCATCCAGATCATTGATAAAGATATTAAAGAGAACCGGCCCCAGCACCGAGCCCTGGGGGACACCACTTGTGACTGGACACCAACTGGATTTAACTCCGTTTACCACCACTCTCTGGGCACGGCCATCCAGCCAGTTTTTTACCCAGCGAAGAGTACACCTGTCCAGGCCATGAGCAGCCAGTTTCTCCAGGAGAATGCTGTGGGAAACGGTGTCAAAAGCTTTGCAAAAATCCAGGTAGATAACATCCACAGCTTTTCCCTCATCCACTAAGTGGGTCACCTTATCATAGAAGGATATTAGGTTTGATAGGCATGACCTGCCCTTCACAAACCCATGCTGACTGGGCCTGATCACCCTGTTCTCCTGCATGTGCCGTGCAATGGCACCGAGGATGATCTGTTCCATGACCTTCCCAGGCACCGAGGTCAGACTGACTGGCCTGTAGTTCCCCGGATCCTCCTTCCGGCCCTTCTTGTGGATGGGTGTCACATTTGCCAACCTCCAGTCAGCTGGGACCTCCCCGGTTGTCCAGGACTGCTCATAAATGATACCAAGTGGCCTGGCGAGCACCTCCGCCAGCTCTTTCAATACCCTTGGGTGGATCCCATCCGGCCCCATAGATTTGTGCACCTCCAGGTGCTGAAGCAGGTCCCTCACCGTTTCCCTTTGGATTACGGGGGCTTCATTCTGCTCCCCATCCCTGTCTTCTAGTTCAGGGGTCTGGGTGCTCAGGGAACAACTGGTCCTACTGCTGAAGACTGAGGCAAAGACTTCATTAAGTACCTCAGCCTTTTCCTCATCCTTGGTCACTATGTTGCCGGCCCCATCTACTAGAGGACAGAGATAATCCTTAGTCCTCTTCCTATTGCTAATATATTTATAGAAGCTTTTTTTGTTGTCCTTGACAACAGAAGCCAGGTTTAGCTCCAGCTGGGCTTTGGCCCTCCTGATTTTTTCCCTACATAGCTTAACTACCTCTTTGTAGTCGTCTTGAGTGGCCTGCCCTTCCTTCCAGAGGCCATAGATCCTCTTTTTTTCCCTAAGTTGCAACACTAGCTCCCTGTTTAGCCAGGCCGGCCTTTTTCCCCGACGGCTTGTCTTCCGGCACATGGGGACAGCCTGCTCCTGCGCCTTTAAGACTTCCTTCTTGAAAATCATCCAGGCTTCCTGGGCTCCTTTGCCCTGGAGGACTGCCTCCCAGGGGACTTTGGCAACCAGGCTCCTGAAAAGCCCAAAGTCCGCCCTCCGGAAGTCCAAGGTAGCAGTTCTGCTGACCCCTCTCCTTGCTTCTCGCAGAATTGAAAACTCTATCATTTCATGGTCACTGTTCCCAAGACAGCCTCCAACCTTCACATCCCCCACAAGACCTTCCCTATTTACAAACAACAGATCCAGCAGGGCACCTTCCCTAGTTGGCTCTCTCACTAGCTGTGTCAGGAAGTTATCCCCAGCACATTCCAGGAACCTTCTAGACTGTTCCCTCCCTGCTGTATTGTATTCCCAGCAGATGTCCGGCAAATTGAAGTCCCCCACGAGGACAAGAGCTCGCGATCTTCAGACTTCTCCCAGCCGTTTATAGAATATTTCATCTGCCTCCTCATCCTGATTGGGCGGTCTATAACAGACTCCTACTACGATATCTGCCTTGTTAGCCCTGCCCCTGATTCTTACCCATAAACACTCAACCCCATTATCACCATCATTAAGTTCAAAGCATTCGTAACACTCCTTAACATACAGGGCCACACCCCCGCCTCTCCTTGCTTGCCTATCCTTCCTGAAGAGCCTATAGGCATCCATGGCAGCACTATAGCTATGTGAGTCATCCCACCACGTTTCTGTGATGGCGACTACATCATAGTTTCCCTGCTGCACGATGGCCTCCAGCTCGTCCTGCTTATTCCCCATGCTGCGTGCATTAGTGTAGATGCACTTCAGTTGGGTTAATTGTCCTGCCACTTTCTTGGGGGGACAGGCCCTAATTTGCACCTGGTCATTCTCGGACACTACTGTAGTTACCAAATTATCACTACTCCTTGTGTCTATGCTGCCACACAATTCACTATCCCCCACCATCGCTGAGACAGGCTGCAAGACCCTGCTATCACTTTTACCCATGAGCACTGCTATGTTGCTCCCAGGCACCACTTTTGTGATCCTGGTTTCGTCCCCATCCCCCATCAAACCTAGTTTAAAGCCTTATGGATAAGCCCTGCTAATTCTTGTCCCAGTCTCTTTCTTCCCCTTCGGGTTAGGCTTCCCCCGCCTGATGCCAGCATGCCTGGTTTCCTGTAGATCAGCCCATGTTCAAAAAAGCCAAAGTCCTGCCGGACGCACCAGTCGCGGAGCCAGGAGTTAATTTGCTGGCTCCTCCTATTTATCCCCTCGTCTACCCCTGCAAATGATGGGATAGAGGAGAACACTATTTGTGCTCCCGATCCCTTAACCAGCCGTCCCAGGGCCCTAAAGTCATTCTTCATTGCCCTCAGACTTCTGGTACCTACTTCGTCACTGCCTACCTGAAATATCAGTAGCGGATAGTAGTTTGATGACTGGACCAGGGAAGGGAGTTTCCTCCGTATGTCCTTAATTCTGGCCCCAGGGAGGCAGCTGACTTCCCTGTGGGATGGGTCCAGTCTACAGATAGGACCCTCTGTTCCTCTCAGAAGGGAGTCACCTACTACAATAACCCTTCTTTCTTTCTTTGTTGAGGACGTCCTGAGGCGTGGGGGTGAGTGACGAGCACTGGGCATTTCACTGGATGGATCAGCTTCTCCATCCTCAGTCGCCTGGTCCTCAATTTCCAGAGCCTCATACCTATTACGTAAGGGCAGTTGGGATGGTGAGGGGGGCCGTGAGAGGTTTCGCTTACCTCTCCGAGGAGGGATCTGACTCCACTCCCCCTTATCCCTTGAGTCCTCTCCTTCTGCCTGGTGACAGGAGGGAAGTGGGTCATCCACTTCTGATAGAGCCTCTTCCTGCTGCCTTTGCCTCAGGGTATGGCTCCACCAATCTATTTCGTTTTCACAGTTCCTAATACTTCTTAACCTTTCTACCTCTTCCTTCAGTTCAACCACCTTCCTGAGCAGATCATTTACTTGATCGCACCGTATGCACACAGTGTCTCTGGAACCCTGTGGGAGCAGTGCCAGACTCAGGCATTCATTACAGCCCGAGACCTGCACAGCCACATGCTTGCAGAGGAGCTCAGTCTGAGTTCCCACGTTCTTCCTCGCAGAAGCTTTTGACTGTTTTACAGCCATGTTCTTTTCTCGTGCCGGGAGATGGAGGATCTCTGCTGTTCGCTTCCCTCGCGCCCTGAGCCGGTGCCCTTGCACGCCGATGTTCCTCTGCTTGTGGTTGCCCAGCTTCTGCTTACCTTAGACTCAAGGCTTCCAGTGACCCACCGTACGAAATGCTGCTCCTTGTTCGTTCGCTCGCACTGCGGTGCCGCCCTGGGTGACCCACGTAGGCTACCCGCGTGCTGGGTGCGCAGCGGCCGGCCACTGCGCTCCGGGACCGCCCGTTTAGAGCTGCCGCGTGTGATCCAGCCCCCGAGCTGCCGGTTTCGGCACGAGCTAGCCGCCTTTCCTGGCTACAAGAGCCCTCGAAAGAGCCCTCAAAAGAACCCTTTGCCGGCCTTATCCGCCGCGATCCCCTTCCCCAGTGAGGCCTTACCTGCACTGAAGCTGGTCTCCACGGCGACCATGAAATGAACTTGAGATGAAAGTCCTCAGCCAGCCTGGCCCTGTCTGTCAATACGTGGGGGTCACCGAGGAGAGGTGAGTGTCCTCTGAGACAGTGGGAAGCCCTGGCGCTGCAGGCTTTTTGCCCCTCTCCCCTGCTGTCTCCAGCTGCTGAGAGAGCAGGAGTGAAACCACAGGGATGGGGAAGGTTTGTCTGTCTTGGTAGACACAACCTGGCCTTGTGGGCTCGGTCTAAAGGGCTTTGGGCTGTGCTTTCCGTGCGGGGCTTGCTCCACCGTGTGCCCTGGGAATGCTGACGCAAGGAGATTTTTGTCCCAGCTGCTCTGAGCAGGAAGCTTTGGGCATGTCTGGTCCCCATGGGGAAACGTGGACCATCGGGACACTCTTCCTCAGGTCTTCCTGCAGAAATCTCAGCTCTTCTTCTGGGACAGGATTTGACCTTCCCTTCAGAGGGTGGTTTGAAGGTTATCATTGCCGTCTCTTTGAAACTGTGGGAAGACTTGAGCCAAAGGTTCCAGTTGCTTGGCATCCCAACCCCTTCAGGGACCAAGTCCTCCTTTCAAAGACACTTCGTGTTCCTGGCCAACGTGGTAAAGCTGTCTTTTAGCCAACAGCACACCCTGGCTTCTTTCACTTGTCTTCTCCAATTTCTCTGGGTTTGGCCTCTGGGGATGGACTCTTGATATCTTCTTCTGTCCCACTGTCGCCGTTGGGCTTCTTTACGCTTGAAGCTGTGGTAGTGTGTTAGCTTGAACTTTGGCTGGGAAAGTGTGAAGGGGATAACACCCTGCTCCAAAGAAAAGCCGGTACCCGAGGAGCACCTCCTTCCCTGCCACGCCAGGCTGCTCCTCTAGGTCCCCTGGCTTCTCACCAGATCATTGACTTGTCTTGTCGTTTCCCCTGCTTCTAGCATCTTTGGCGTGGGTCTTACCAAGAAGAGGTGGGAGTACGTCCCCTTGCTGGGTAGGTGGAGAATGCCTCGCTTTTTTGAAGCCCAGGTTCTTCCCCTTGGTGACTTTGAGTGCCTTGCTGGGAAGGGAGAGGCTTTTACCAGGGATGGTGTTGCCTGCAGCAGCCCTAAGGAAGCGTCACCTGTCTTGGTCTCTGCTTGCTTGATATTTTTGGGGTGGAAAGCGAGGTGGGGCGCCTGCTGCTCCCTGTCGTCTTCCAGACCTGGTAGGAAGGTTCCTTTCAACTGTGGAGCTGCTCACAGCCTGGGGGCTAAACTGATCCCTGTCTTTGGGGTCAGGAAAGAGATTTCCTTCTGCCAAACCGATGGAGAGTTTTGGCGGTGGGTTCTCCTCCTTGTACTCCTCAGAGTTCCTTTCTTGGCAGCATCTGGGCGAAGACATGGGAATGGCAGGACGCAGGGGATGCCTGTATTCACTCGGTGTCTTGCCGAATGTTTTGGGCCCTGTTGTGGGTTAACCCTGCTTGGCAGCTCAGCCCCACAGAGCCGCTCGCTCCCCACAGTGGGATGGGGAAGAGAATCAGAAGGGTTAAAGTGAGAACACTGTTGTGATGAGATACAGACAGCTTAATAGGGAAAGCAAAAGCTGTGCACACACGCAAAGCAAAACAGGCATTCATTCACTGCTTCCCATGGGCGGGCAGGCGTCTCGCCATTTCCAGGAAAGCAAGGCATCATCATGTGTGACAGTGACTTGGGAAGACAAATGCCATCACTCCGAACGTCCCCCCCTTCCTCCTTTCCCCCGGATTTTCTTGCTGAGCACGGCGTCATATGGTCTGGAATAGGCCTTTGGGCAGTTGGGGTCAGCTGTGGCGGCTGTGCCCCCTCCCAGCTTCTTGTGCACCCCCAGACTGCTCGCCAGCGGGGCGGCGTGAGCCACGGAAAAGGCCTCGACGCTGCGCAGGCGCTCTTCAGCCATAACTAAAGCATCGTTGTGTTATCAACAGCAATGTTTGGTCACAAATCCAAAACATAGACCTGTACGAGCTATTGCCGAAGAAAATTAACTCCAGCCCAGCCCAAACCAGTACGGTCCAGATGACACTGCCTTAGCTCCTGGGAGGTGCTGTGGGGCTCACGGCACAGCGAGGAGATGCTTTGAGTCTGTTTGGGACGCAGCTGCCTGAACCGGCTGCAGTCTTCCCTTCCAGCCTTGTGCTGGATCTCTGCGGGGAGTCGCGTGGGGCCGGCGGCATCTCTGTGCCTGTGGGAGAGGGCAGAGGGCGAGGGGGCTGCGCTGTGGGGCAGGGGGCCAGGTGGCCCTGCGAGCGCTCTGAGGAAGGCAGAGGTGCCCAAGCATGGACGAGCGGGTGGGAAGGAGGCCTGGGTGCCGGCAGGCTGGCCAATGTGGTGGCGGGGAGGGAAGCTGCGGTGGAGGGTGCCCACAAAAGGGACGGCTCTTTGCTTTTCAGCACGCTCCCAGCAGCTCGTTTTCTGGTTTGTCTTCGCAGGTCGGAAGCAGGAGACTGACCTCTTTGTCAGCTGCTCGAATGCCTACAGGGATTCAGGCCAAAGGAACATCCTGGCGTTTGAGGACACGATGGGCTGTGGAAAGAGCCACTTACTTGCTGATCGGGCCTCTTTAGGCCAGGATGCTGGCCACAGATACAGGTTTTCCACCTGTAGCTTTGGGACGCTGCCCCTGCCCATCCCCTGACAGCCGTGGAACGCTCCAGCCCCTCTGCCAGGGCACCTGGCCCTTGGACTGCAGCCTCCCGACAGAGCCTCCTGGAGACACTGCCTGGGAGCACCTGCGTGCTGCGCTCCCGCCTCTGCCTCTTTGGGGAGTTGGAGGTGGCTTCTGGAGCCACGGCCTTTCCTCCTTCACCCCTGGGTCAGGCGCGGATAGAATGAAAGAGCCCAAGCTCAGTGCTTTTCATCCCACTCCAGACCCAAGAGACAGCAGGGCTGCCTGTCTCGGAAGTCCTGCTCGCCCTCGGCCTGTTTCCCAGAAGGAGCACGGGGGCCTGTGCTCTGGCAGGCAGACCGATAAGGTCTGGAGCCCAAAGGCAAAGCTTCCAAGCAGGAAAGTGGCTGGGGAGGGACTTCAGAGCATTCCCTCAAGAGACGGAGGCTAAATCTCGTCCCCTGGAAGACAGTTGAGAATCCACTGGATTCCCCTCAGAGCAACCTGCTTTTTTTTCAGAGCCTTACAGGAGATTTTGGCATATTTGTCATCGACAATGCCCATTTCATCGACCCTGACTCCTGGTTCATCACGTTACCCGTGCTCCAAAAAGTCTCCCTCTCACAGTCATGAGCTTAGCCCCGGGCTACAAGATAACAGAGAGCTTTCGCAAAGCCGCAGCAGACAACGCCATGTCCCAGAAAATCACTTATTTTCATCTGGACAAGCTGAAAGCTTCAGCTGTGATGCAGAAAGTCTGCAAGGACCTCGGAGTGGTCAGCATCCCCAGGGATCTGGTGAGGTAAGTTGGAGGCAGGGGAGCTCTTCCTGAGGGCCTGAACCTCTGCCGACGGTGGTAGGGAATCAGCCCCCCAGGCAAGGGAGCGCAGGGCCGCTAGAAGCATCCCGGACTCTAGCGAGTGCCAGGCGTGGGCGGCTTGTTATGCCTCACCCTGGTGGGTGTGAGCTGAGAGCGGGCAACTCCCGAGACACCCAGCCTGGGAGGTGTCAGCCTTGGCTGCCGCACAGGGAGGAAGGGAGGAAGAGTCCTGAGCCCAGCCGTGTCTGCGTGTGAACAGAAAAGGCCTTGGTCTGGGTGGCTGGGCTGTGGGGGAGATTCCCCGGGGCAGAGGTCCATCCTCTCCAGGCTCCTGAGGAGAAGAAAGGCAGGGATCACTGCTCTGTGCTTTGGGCATTGTCCACAGTTCTTTTCCCATGGACTTCAGCAAAGGCTGGAGGTTCAGGGGGCACAAAAGCCCAAGGCAGCGGGAGGACGATCCCTTTCCAAAGTGAGGTGTAGCTGTGATGAAGGTGCTGGCTACCCTGGTATGCCTGAGTGACTGGCCGCCCACCTGAACCGTGTTTCACCTTACTTTCCTTGTGCTGGTCCCCAACAGGTCTGCTCCTGTGCAGGTTCCTGATCCGAACCAGCTCAGGGATCCCATATTACTGCGAGGAGCTGCTGCGCTGCCTTCGTGCCAACAGCGTGCTCCAGTTCTGCACCCGGAGGCAGTCTGGAAAAGCAAAGGACAACTGGGAGAGCCTGATCAGTAAGCACCTTGGCTGCGACTAGTGAGTTGCTGTGGCGCGTTCTCCACAGCAGAGTCTTGCCCCGTTGTTCTCCCATGGCTCTGGGCAGGGTCAGATCTTGGTCTGGCGGAGGTGTGGGCTCCTGCGTGCCTTGCTGTTGGGGCAGCCAAAGCAGGGGCAGTGAGTTCTGGTGGCTCGGAGGGACCTACATTCTTGGGGCGGGGGTTGCGGGGTTAAAACACGGGGGAAATCATTCTGGAGCGCAGGTGTTTGTGGTGTTTCTTAGGCATTCCAATGGGCATGTAGTTTAACTTGGCCAAAGGCTAGCTCACTTGAGAGCAAACCCCAGCTTGAGGTGGGGGATGAGCTCGGGAAACTTGAATCCCAAACCGTAAATCCCTACAAGGGTGCCGGTAGTGGAAGAAAACGGTGGTGATGCCATCCGAGAGAGCAATGCCAGCCAGAGTGCCACGGCCTGGGGAAGAGCCAGGACTGAGGCCACATCTTGCATTAGCACCAGCAGTTTCCCTGGCTGTGGAGGCGGCGCTGTCGGAGGCAGCAATGCTGCTGCTTTCTGCCCCGGGGCATTCCGTCGTCCCCTGGGGAGTGGGGAAGCTTTGACGGAAGGACTGTGTGGGAAAGCTGGCGTGAAGGCAGAACATCTTTGGGAGGGCTATGCCAAGAAATGCTTGGGGTGGGAACTGTTTTGCTCTGCTTCATGAGCACCACATTCAGGGCAGGCACTGGACCATGTCAGAGGGGACTTGTCCCATCCCAAGTGAATCGTGAAGTGCCCGCGAGCTGTGAGTCGCTTTGCAAACTGCCTTATCGGTGCTCTCTTGCTCCGCCCAGCATCAGCAGTCGAGGCTTCATCCCTCGCAGCAACTTGGAGCCCCGAGGCGGGGAATGACGGCAGGGTCTGCCTCCTCAGGCCAGGCGTGACCCTGGAGAACACCGCGCTGCCCGTCCCCTTGAAAGGTGAGGGGCCGAGCGCCGCTCTGCCGGCTGGCGGCTGTGCTGGGGCCCCTTCCCGGGGCAGGGGCTGGAGGGAGGCCGGGCATCCGTGTGCTGCAGAGTCACCCTCTGTGGAATAATTACTAAATTGGCTAAAAATACAAAATACAGCACTGTTCACACGTTAAGGAAAAATATAAAATCAAGAGGCTTCTGAGGTAGAAAATAGCTGCAGCTGACATGAAGAATACAACATCTGTGGTTCCCTGATAAGGATGCTTGTGAAGCTACATGAGGTACGGGGTGGGATGCCATTATTCTGCGGCTTTGCCTTATGATGTATGGCAGATATGGGAATGGGATGATAGTGTGAAAGAGAGAAGCTGCTGTTGGAGGAGTTTTAGTACAAAGGGGTCATCTGTGAACACTCCAAGCACCGAAGAACTATGTAGGCTTTGTAAGTTTGAAGGTTATGTGAAAACATTGTAGGGATGTTAGAAATGCTGAGACAAACAAGATGTGAGAAAGTGTGCTGAACTCAGCGTGCGAAATGCAGAGCTTCACCCAGGATATCGGAGGGGTGATTGTCCGCCTGGACAGATGCTTTAAGCCAATTATAATGTGTTGCTTACCGCATGCACAGCTCGTGCAGCCAATCGGCAAAGTGTCGGCGCGTGATGCGGAACCGGAACGTCTGTAATAACTGAGCTATCTGTGCAATAAAGTGGCATTAACCTGATCACGTTGGTCGTTGTGTTATTGTCCGAGCCTTCCGCGTCGACAGGATTTTTTTGGGTTGGATTTGGGGATTTTTTGGATGGGGTTTTGTGTTGGACTTTGTGTTGGAATTTTTGGGTTGGATTTTTCGGGTGGGATTTTTTTGGGTTGGGTTTGAGGTCGGTTGGGTTGGATTCTTCTGGGGTTGGAATTTTTGGGTTGAATTTTGGGTCGGACTTGGGGATTTTGGGGTTGGACATTTTTGGGTTGGTTGGGTTGAATGTCGCGTTTGATTTTTTTGGGTTGGATTTTGGGTGGGGTTTGGGGATTTTGGGGTTGGATAGTTTTGGGTTGGTTGGGTTGGATTTTTTTGGGGGCGGAATTTTTGGGGGTGGATTTTTCAGGTTGAATTTTGGGTCGGATTTGGGGGTTGGATTTTTGGGTTGGTTGGGTTGAATTTCGCGTTGGATTTTTGGGGGGGATTGGATTTTTTTTGGGGGGTTGGCTTTTAGGGCTGGGGTGTCCCCCAGGGCCCTCCATCCTCCCGCCCTCTTCCGCTGCGGCCGCCTGACGCCACCCAAATCCCTTCCATTTGGCTGAAAATAAAAGTAATTTTTTAAATCATTATTAACTATAATAATTATTATTATCGTCACCTTTATCTCGATTAGTATAATTATTAGTATCAATATTGTGATTGTTGTTGTTATTGCTATTGGGTTTATATTCTATTTTTTTATTTTATTTTATTTTATTATATTTGATTTTATTATTTTATTTTATTTTATTTTTTCTTTTATTTTATATTATTTTATTTCACTTTCTTTTCCTTTCGGGGTTTTACCCCAATCCCCTCCCCTCAAAGCCCCCCCTCAAAGGAGCCCCCTCCCCCCCCCAAATCCCATCCCCCCTCCCAAAAGAGCCCCCCCCACGCCCTAAATCCCATCCCCCACCCCATGACTCCTCCCCCCGCCCCAAAGGAGCCCCCCCCATCCCAGCCCCCCCCCCCCCCCCCAAATCGCATCCCAAATTCCTCCAAACACGAGCCCCCCCCTCCGTGGGAAAAGCCACTTTATTGCACACACACCATCACCCCCCCCCCGTTTTTTTTTTTTTGGGGGGGGGGGGAGGGGGCGGGGCCACGCTTCACCCCGCCCCACTGGAAGCGCTGCGATTGATTGGGGGGAGGATGGGGGGGTCAAGGGGGCGGGGTTTGTGCTTCACAGGCTCCGCCCCCTCCCCGGGATTGGGGGTGGAGAAAGGGCGGGATTATTGCTATCGATTACCATTGGCTCCTCCCCCCGGCTGGCTCCGCCCCCTCCTCAGTCAACCAATGGGGAGAGGCGGGGCAAGGCAGAGACCACACCCCCCCTCCCCCTCCCACGCTCTGCACTCGGCCCTGTCGGTGGGGGGGTGGTGGGGCGGGGATGAGGGGGCGTGGCCTGGAGAGGAGGAGGGGGTGGGGCTCGTGCAGGAGTCAGCCAATGGGAGGGGAGGGGCGGGGCTTAGGGCGGCACCGCCTCCCCCAGCAGCGTTTCGAGCTCCTGCAGCCTCGCGGGGCCGAGCTGGGGCAGCACCTGGTGGGGGGGGGACAAGGAATTGGGGGGGGACCCTGGAGTGGGGGGGGAGGTCACCCAAGGGATCGGGGGGATCGGAGCCATCTCCAGACATATGGAAATTTTGGAGGCCGGGGCGGCGCCAAGTGGGAAAGGGTGGTTTTGAGGCTGAAGGCGGGGGGGGGAGGGAGATAGAGGTCACAGGGGTCAGGATGGGGGGGTCGAGGATGGGGGGGTCAGGGATGGGGGTGTCAGGCATGTGGATGGGGGGGGTCAGGGATGGGGGGCACTGGGGGGGGGCAAGGATGGGGGGGGCAAGGATGGAGCCACAATGGCAGCCGAGAATCTTGAACGGCTGGGCCTTGCGCCCTGGTGAAGGAGCCGGGGGGGACAAGCCAGGCTCATCCTCACTCCCCAGGGGGGAGCCGCTTCGGCCGCCATGTTAGTCGCGGGGGCGCCAGGCTTTGCTGGCCACAAGGCCCCAGGCCCCAGCACCAAAATGGCAGCCGAGAATCCCAACCGGCCGGGCCTGGCCTCCCCGGGGGTTTGCGAACAGGCCCGGGTGTGGAATAATTACTGAACGGGCTCAAAATACGCAAGCGCGGCGTCGTTCGCCCGTTAAGGCGAAGCGTAAAATCAGGAGGCTCCTGAGGGAGAAAACAGCCGCGGCCGGCGTGAAAAATGCCCCGTCGGCGATCCCCCGAGGAGGAGGACGCTCGCGAGGCTACGTGAGGTGCGGGGCGGGATGCGGTTATCCCGCGGCTTTACCTGACGATTGTGGCGGATACAGGAACGGGGCGACACCGTGAAACGGGGCGGCTGCCAGTTTAGCCGCCCGCTCGTTACTGGGAGCCGGCGTTTCGCCCAATTTTGAGGAAATGCCGCCCTTCGGGCGCACTTCACTCCTCCTCGAGCCTGCGCCCCGAATTCCTCGTATAAAAATAGCCCGAGAGACGGGGGGAGGTTGGATCCCCAGGGAAGACACCGCGGTGAAGAATCCCGTCACCGATTTCCCAGATAGCGCCGGCCGCTCTCGGCGGAACGAAACCATCCGTAGTTTAATACGTACGAAACGCGACGGGGCTGAGGCCGGCAGCGGAATTGGGGGATGTGTCCGGACGGAGATGGGTGACGAGTGGTGACGCTGGGGGGTCCCTACTGGGACCAGCACTGTTCGATATCTTCCCCAGGGACGTGGACAGTGGGACCGAGGGCTCCCCCAGCAAGTTTCGACGATGCCACTGAGATGAGTGGCCTTGGGTGGAAGCTCAGGTGGCCTCCACTGCCGCAGGTAAGACCCCTCTGGGCCTCTCATCCTCTCCTTCCTCCTCCAGGGACGCCCAGATCTTCCCTACGTGGCTCCGAGCCACCCCGTTGTCCACTCTTGGCCCCAAAATCAGGTTCTTCTCCTTAGCGGCCACAGAAAAGGTCCCTCAGGCGGCCCCTGGCTTCCAGGCCCAGCCACGGCCAACTCTCCAACCCTTCTTCCCCGTTCCAATTGTGACCAATTAAAAAAGTCCACGCTCTTCTGCAACGTCGTCCCGCTACGTTTTTATTCAACTCTTTCCTAACGACTCTAACTGAGGTCTCCCCGGCCTCCTGGGGAGCGCTGGTTGGGTGCCGGGGTGGTGTTGAGCTGGTCCCCTCAGCCCTTGGTTGTCCGTCGAGGGGCTCCATGTCTATAATCCGCTTTCCTGAGGTTATTCCAGCGCCGGCTGGGATTTCTCAGGACTCCGCCTCATTTTTTTTTTCTTTTTCCGTCTCGGCAGTGGCTGTCTGAGTGCCTCGGTGGCTTCCTCGTCCGGGCTGGCCTCAGAGCTTGCTGACGATAATACGGCCACTACGGGTGTTACGAAGGTCAAGGCACCTCTTCCCGGCTTGGCCTTCGCCGCTGCCTTCATCTCTGCACGTTCTGCAAGGATTTTCTCCACTAT